>NW_024080934.1:190457-434814 GCF_003009895.1 Hyaena hyaena | reverse complement strand
CTAGAAATAAATAAAACATTAAAAAAAAAAAAAAAAGATGAATTAAAAAAAAAAAAAATGCTTCACTCCCCTCAGTTTTAGAATGAGTATTGCCAGGAGGGTAGAAGGTGTGATAGAGGCCTTGTTAAAAATCTGAGGTGTTTGTTTTGTGCACTTGCAGGGGTGGTGCAAAGAGTGGGGGGAGATCCAGGTGGACTTCCCCGGCTGGCTGGGTCATGTAATACAAGTTGCCAGGGGTGGGGCGGAGCAGACAACGCTCTTTTAATGGTTCCTTGTTATAGCCCTCAACAAAGCTGTGTCAATTCCCCTGGCTTTACAGACTATTGCCCAGAAGAAAAGATGTTTGGTTTTCACAAGCCAAAGATGTACCGAAGTATAGAGGGCTGCTGTATTTGCAGAGCTAAGTCCTCCAGTTCTCGATTCACTGACAGTAAACGCTACGAAAAGGACTTCCAGAGCTGTTTCGGGTAAGATCATCTGATGTTTTTACCAGTCTTAGAGTGAAAAAGATCATAGCTTTTGGAAATATTTCCAGGTGAGGCAGGCAGTTGGAGCAATGTGCTAATAAATTAAAATCACTTACATTCTCATCTAGGCTATTTTAAGGTTTTTGCTTTTAAAACAAATCAATATTTTCCGGATTATAAGGAACTACTAAACTGTGAAGCTCCTTGTAGTTACAACCAAACTATTTTGTTTATAACATCAAGAGACTTTTAAGAAATTACTCTTATTCTCTCCTATACTAGTTGTCCTCCAGTAGTTTTCTATTGTTTGCATTGTTTTTCTTTTTTCTTTTTTTTTTTTTAATGTTTTATTTATTTCTAGAAGAGAGAGAGAGAGAGACAGCGTGAGCAGGAGAGGGTCAGAGAGAGAGGGAGTCACAGACTGAATCAGGCTCCAGGCTCTGAGCTGGCAGTCAGCACAGAGCCCGACGCGGGGCTCGAACCCACGAACCGCGAGATCATGACCCAAGCGAAAGTCGGATGCTTAACCGACTAAGCCACCCAGGCGCCCCTGTTTGCGTTGTTTTTCTAAATTACAGAAATGTATTTTAACCCAACCCGCTGAGGATAATAATAAGACTTAATAATGTTCTGCCCTGAAACCTGTCAGGGTACGTTCCATTTCATAATTTTGTTCTTCAGAATTATCTTTTGACAATAAACCTGCTTAATAAAGTGGAATTTACTTTCCAACAAATAACCTGGGTAAAATAGAATAGTTCATGTTGAACCATTTCTCATGTTAGAAGTTATTTTTACCAATTTTTCTTGTATCAAAATACTTGTTGATTATTTATTGCTAATCCTGGATTTTGTACTTATTTTGAAGGTTGTCAAAAAGTTTCTGCCCACTTTGCCTGTTTAAATTACATTTTTCACTGAATGTCTTCATTCCCAATGGTGTACACGATAAAAGTTACCAGTGTTTTTCTGTACATATTTGTAATACAGGAAAAGTGTAGTAAATGAAAGCTCCTCAAAGATAATTTATAAAGAGCTTTGTTGATTTGTGTTATAGTTTTTTTCCCCTTATGCAGATGTAATCATTTTTTTAAAATTGCAGTGGTTTTGTGTGTTTGTAAAATTAGAATATCATGACAGGTTATTTTATGTAAAGAGTGGCGTTTTGTTGCTTATGGAAGTATCTACACACTTCAAAAAAGGTTAATTGGGCAACATTGTTTTAAACCATGGTGACCAGGATCACCCCTGGGTCTTAAATTTTATTATTTTATTTTAAAAACATTATTTTAAAATGACCAAATTGCAGTACCTAGAATTGGTTAATTGGATCTAGGAGTTAATTATGTTTCTAAAATGTGCTACAGAAACTGTGGAACTGGATCATCCAGGACAATTAGAAATAGCGTCTATAAACTGTAATTGGATTTTTTTTTCTAAAAGAAATAGACTTGCATGAATTCTTGAATGGAAATGAGACTAATAAAGATTTGATTGTTTTCTTATCAGGTTGCATGAGACTCGTTCAGGAGACATCTGTAATGCCTGTGTCCTGCTTGTGAAAAGATGGAAGAAATTGCCAGCAGGATCAAAAAAAAACTGGAATCATGTTAGTTCATCTTTTGCTTTCTCAATTATACCTCTGTTACATTTATTTATTTCTAAAGTTTATTTATTTTGAGAGAGAGGGAGAAGGAGAATCCCAAGGAGGCTTTGCGCTAACAGATGCAGTGTTCGATCCATGAACGGTGAGATCATGACCTGAACCGAAATCAAGAGTTGGCGCTTAACTGACTGAGCCACCTGGCTGCCCAGATACCTCTGTTACATTTATAGTAACATTAGTTTTCTCCTATTTTAGGAAGTAGTACATTTCTCAGATGGAAAAGTAAAAAGAATAAAGAAAAACACAAGTTGCTGCTCAGATACAATTACTTAACATTTTGGTGTGTTTAGAAGCAAAATTTTGCGTGGTGTAGCATTTCCCTGACGCTGTATCCAATAACCCCATTTTGGAGATTCACAGTGTACATTTCACATATTTTTAGTTTAAAGCAGAAATTCCTAAATTTAATTAGACATGGATCCTTTTTTCATCTCTTCGGATAACATTTATCCTAACTCCTAGAGGTAGTATAATGAGCACTTAGAGTTTAGCACCAGAACTGGATTTGAATCCTGCCTTTACTGCTTACTAGTTGCAAACTTTAGGCAAGTTACATTTACTTATAAAGTGGAAACATAATAGCCATCTCACAGAGCTGTTGTGAGAACTGAATGAGATTTATATATAAAGTTTAACACATAGTAATCAGTTATGTAGAATCTGTTCTTACTCTCTACATTTAAATTTAGTTGAGATCATGGCAGTATGTAAATGTGTGTTCTGTTTACTCTTTGTTACCGGTTTTTAGTGACCAGAACAACATTGTTAAGTCTTATGCTAGCTTTTAATTTTTTTTTTTCTTATGCTAGCTTTTAAAACAGCATTTATGCAAAATACTTGTTTTTAAGCCGGTGCACATTTATTCTTTATCTTTTTTCCCCCTAACACTAGTCTGAACCTTACATTGTCCTTTGGTGACTGTGTTACATTATTATGATTGATTTCTGTGGGTCTGTTAATTTATTTAAAAAATGAGTTTTAACAGTTTATCTAGAGAAGATGCAAATTGTGATTTTAAAAGTGATGGCAGCCTTTTTAAGGTGGAAATCTGCAAATACTAAATGTGAATGAGTTTGTGAGAAAGGTACCACATAGGGCTAGACCAATGGCCATGCTAGACTGTGGGAGAACACACCATTGCCATCATATAAATGACCCCAGGGATGAAAGTGTATGTTAAAAAGAGCATAAAGCATAGGTGTGAAAACCTTAATTTGAGTCTTGTATCCCTCTCTACCCATTCTTGCCCGTTTACTAGCTTTGAGAAATAAGGCAAAAGATAATTTCTCTTTTGTTTTCTTTCACCCTAAATTGGAGTAGTAAGAATAGTCCCCTTACTGCTTTGTAGTGAAGGTAAAAACAAAAGTGTATATGAAAGGGGAGCCTGGGTGGCTTAGTCGGTTAAGCATCTGACTCCTGGTTTTGACTCCGGTCATGATCTCACCATTTGTGGGTTCGAGCCCCACCCCCCACAGTGCTGACAGTATGACAGTGAGGAGCCTGCTTGGGATTCTTTCTCTCTGCCCCTCCCATGTATACATGTTTATTCTCTATTTAAAAAAAAAAAGGTTTGAAAGCTTTTTGTAAACTGTAAAACACCATCTGGTAGAAATGTTAGTTGTAAGGTTTGATTTTCTGTAGCCTTTTGGGTCATTCTTACCATATATAAATCTATTTAAATTTTTTGTACAGCACCCTGTTACTATTGCCTGCTTCAAAGAAAAAAAACCCACGAGATAATTATTCTTTAATACCATGTGATGGTTAAAAGTGCACATGGGCTCTCAAACACTCTAGGTAGAAAATTGGTTCTCAGTTTAGGCTCCATCGAATAGGCATTTGTCTGAACTAAAGGAATAGAAGAGGTGTCATTTTTTTTAAATGGTATTAAATATTCAGTATTTTCTTCCAGGTGGTAGATGCAAGGGCAGGACCCAGTCTGAAGACAACATTGAAACCAAAGAAAGTGAAAACTCTATCTGGAAACAGGATAAAAAGCAACCAGATCAGTAAACTACAGAAGGAATTTAAACGTCACAGTAAGTTTGATGTTGAAATATGAGTACTTAAGAATAGTTGTTTGGTTTTTATTTTTGTCTGGGGATGGCATATGGTATGTATAAATTTTTTAAATTACTTTCTTTAAAAAAGTGTTGAAAGGCATTGTCAACGTGGTAGAGATATTTCTATGAGATCTTGAAACTCTTGCCTTTGGCTTTGATGTCATAAAAGTACTTTGACTAGCTAACCATTTCTTCACATTGTGTGGAGATTGCTCTGACCGCTCAGATCTGTTTATTGACGTCTTAAATTGTTCTAGAAGATGAATTTTTCAAGCTTGTTTACTTGATTTTTAACGCATAAGGAAATTGAGGTCTGGAGATGTGCAGGAAAGGTATGTAAATAATACTAGCGGACCGTCTGAGACTGAAACCCAGGTTTTCTGGAAAGTAATGTTAGAATTCATAACATACATATTGCAGTAAAGCTGGCCTCAGGACTTTTCAGGTTTTTGGGACAGTGTGTGTGGTGTGGAGTGATGGAATGCGAAAGGAATGACAAATTAATAACGGGTTTATCTATTCTTAAAGGAAGTTTTTGAGGGGGAGGGCACCTGTAGTGCTACTTCTGTATTTTGGAATTTAGATTTTCAGCTTTTGAAAAGGAGATACAGTGCATATAATATTCTTATATGTAACATTAATATCAGTGAGGGAGGGTTTCTGAGTCAGCACTATTGAAATCAGACACATTAGTATTTTTGCCCCAGAAATGTAGGCGTATTCACAAAGGTGGAATAAATAAAACTTGCACGGGCTAGTCAGGTTTGGCTACCCTAATTTTATAGTTCAGGCCAGATTTTGTGGCCAAATGGGTTAGGAAGAGACTTTCTGTTCTCAGAGCTTTTTCAAAACTGTAGATGAGGTGTGAACTGGACAGAGTTTTCAGGATTATAAAAACAATTTGTAGGACCCTGTTAAATGAAATATTATCAGTCAGTGCTTATTTTAGAATAATGGTAAGAGAGTTAAATATACTGATAAGGTAGAGTGAGGAAAGGAGAACCGTCCTCTCTTGGGCATTTTGGTAGATGCACCAAGCACTTTACCTACATACTTATCTTAGCCATTTGTTTTAGAGATTAGGATAGGAAGTAGAGTGGTGATTTAACCTTGACCCCGGTCACTTAGTAAAGATGGTAGAGATGAGTTTGACCTCGGGTTTGTCTAACTTCAAAGCTGTTTGCTCTTTCTGCAATACCATCCTGCTCCCCGGGGTAGTATGACCAGTGCCCACGACTCTGAAGTCTTTGCACATCAGCTAGCTTTCTGTTCTTTTAAGTAGGTGTTACCAGGCCATAGTTACTCTGATGATATATTTAATCTTTGGCTAAGATACCTTAATATTTGATAGTAAAATATTTAGGTAACATGAAATATGTGTGTATTTTACACTTGATCTTAGCCAAAAGGCCGAGAAGCGATTGAAATATGTGTGTATTTTAATTATACATGTTCTTTTCTTTAAAAATGCTTTTCAAGTCTTTAAAAAAATTCTTTAACATACAGTGTAATAATAGTTTCATGTGGAGAATTTAGTGGTTGATCATTTACCTACAATACCCACTGCTCATCACAAGTGCCCTCCTTAATACCCATCACCCATTTAACCCATCCCCCACCAAACTTCCATCCATTAACCCTCAGTCTGTCCTCTATAGTTAAGAATCTCTTTTTATTTGCCCTATGTTCATCTATTCCGTTTCTTTTTTTTTTTTTATGTTTTTTATTTATTTCTAGGAGAGAGAAAGAGAGACAAGACAGAGTGAGCAGGGGAGGGTCAGAGAGAGAGGGAGTCACAGACTCTGAAACAGCCTCCAGGCTCTGAGCTGGCAGTCAGCACAGAGCCCGACGCGGGGCTTGAACCCACGAACTGTGAGATCATGACCTAAGTGAAAGTCGGACGCTTAACCGACTAAGCCACCCAGGCGCCCCATCTATTCCGTTTCTTAAATTCCACACGAGTGAAATTACATGTTATTTGTCTTTCTCTGACTTCTTTCATTTAGCATAATTTTCTCTAGTTCCATCTACTTCGTTGGAAACCTTTCTTTTTCAATCTCCTTTTTTATGGCTGTATAGTATTCCAGTCTAGACACACACACACACACACACACACACACACACACACACAGATACACACTTTGCATCTTTATCCATTCATCTATATAGATAGACATTCGGGTTGCTTCCATATCTTGGCTGCTGTAAATAACACAGCAGTAAATACAGGGGTGCATACATCTTTTCAAAAAATTTGGGTTTTCATTTTCTTTGGGTAAATACGCAGTAGTGGAATTACTGGATCACATAATCATTCTATTTTTAATTTTCTGAGGAACCTCCATACTGTTTTCTACAGTGGCTACACCAGTTTAAACGTATTCCCACCAACAGTGCAGGATGGTTCCTTTTTCTCGACATCCTTGGCAACACTTGTTTCGTGTCTTTTTTTCTTTTTTGCATAAATGTCTGTTAAGGTCCACTACCCATTTTGGAACTGGATTATTTGTTTATACATGTTCCTTTTTTAACCAGCTATCACCAGGGGAAAAGAAAAAGACTAAGTCAACCCTCCATTCTCACTGAGCGTTTTAATGAACATTTGGGAAATAGTAATTTTCTTCTACCACTTGAAGGTTAGAGGAATTGATTATTTATATGTATGTTCTTAGCTCCTCCCTTTAATTATGGGAAAAGTGATACCTGACTAAATTTTGCCTTACCTAAGGGAATATGTCCAGTGTAATTTTAGATTTTTATTATAAAGCTGTGTTGTGGAGGGAGGGGTTAGAGACTGAAAGTAAATCCCTTTGAAAAAGGTGTGTGGGCTTTGGAGGCTTAGACTGCAACAGGGTTTTCCCATGTGCATTATGAATTGCTAGCACCTGTGTGCAACACAACAGTTTTGAGGTACTTGAATTTTTATACGTCACCCACTAAATGGTGTCCTTGCCTCTTGTTACATATTTGCTTCCTGCACCCTGCATGTACCTGACCTTTTTTTCTCTTTCTGAGATATTCTTTTCTTTGTGTGGTACTGGAAAGCCATTAGACCTGGAGCTTGAAGATCAGGATTTGAGTTACTGTTGATGAAATTTAAAAAATATATGACCCTAGTGCCACTTAACATCGAATCATAATTTTCTTACCTGATAAGATAATGAACTAAAAAGGATTTTGTAAAACAAATCAAAACAAATTCCTGTATGAATATTCGTTATTCTTTTTGTCATCCTTCCTAAAATCTACAATGAATTCTGGTTGCTATGGAATAAAGCTGAAAATCCCTAGTGAGTCTTTGGAGGTCCTATTTTAGGCAAAGAATATTTGGGCTGAGTCCGTTCCCTTCCTGTGCAGTGTGTTCTGCTTCTACTACTTTGCCATTGTCCTTGACTACCCCATGCTTAGCTAATTACTCCTTTGTGCCTTTTCAAATCCCACAATTTTTAAGATTTTAAAAATTGTAGTTCTTTGAAGAATTTCCAGGCCTGCATTCCAGAAGAGTGTTCTTCCTAACTGCATTTTTATATAGTTGTATTCTAGTATCTCAAGTGTTAGATTAAACCATAAGAAATTGCCATTTTTATAGATAGGAAATGGTCTAATAACTGCCGCTTCAACTGTTTCGTAGATATTAAGCACTTCTTGGATAGTGAGTTTTCTTCTCCAGCATAGAGCTGACTGCTGCTGCTGCTGCTAATTGTTTGGGAAGCCTTTTAAACATTCCGGTGGACTTATTTCTTCAAAGCCTGCTATTCTTGAGGATTTTGCATGTAAACTTTTGTTAATACAAAGCACTCTAAGCCCTATTCACACGTTTTCTTTAGTCGATTTCTTCCCATATAGGGTATGACATGGGGTTTGATGTCTAGCAGATATGTACTTAATAAATACTTAATCGCTTCTTTGAATTGGAGGATTGTTCTATCCACCTATGTTGGGGGGGGGAGGTGTGGTGATCTCACCCCTATTTGTGATATTGTTGTCACTGTAGAGTAGCTGTATGATAGCCTTAGAGCATGGTGACCATCTACCGAAAGATTGATTTTCTGGCTAGTAAATTTATATGGAGTCTTCTAAGGGCAAAAAATACTAAATCATGTTTAGCTAGTATCTAATGAATTGACTTTATTTCTTATTAAATCAGGATCGGTTTTCCCTTTATAGGTAGGGTGTGGTTGTTGGTTTTTTTTTTTTTTTTTTTTTTGGTTCCTTTTAAGATTTTTTCCTTTATCTTCATTTTTAGAAATTTAATTATTGATGTATCTCGGCATTGATTTCTTTGAGTATATCCTGTTTGGGGTTTGCTCAGCTTCTTGAATATCTCTATAGGTTTGTCTCTTGCCAAATTTGGCAAGTTTTCAGCCATTATATTTCCTTGAGTACCATTTTCACCTCCACGCTCTTTATCATTCCCGGACTGCAATGACACAAGTGTAGATTTTTTTTTGTCACAGCCCCAGAGGTCTCTAAGGCTGTATTCATTTGTTTTCTCTGTGTTGTTCAGGTTGGGTAATTTCTGTTGTTCTTTCTTCCAGTTCACTGATTGTTTCCTCTGTCCGCTCCATTCTGCTGTTGAGCCCCTCCACTGAGCTTTTTATCTCATTTCTTTTTTTTTCTTTTTTGGCAGGTCAAATTTCAGTTCCACTTGGTTCTTCTTTATAACTTTTATTTATTTTTCAAATTGAGACCTATTCACTGATATTATTTTTGTTTCCGGCATGTTCATGTTGGCTCACTGAAGCATTTTTGTCATGATTATGTTAAAGTCTTTATCACATCCTTCTAACATCTCTGTTATCTTGGTGTTAACATCTACTTCCCTTTTCACTCAGTTTTAGATTTTTGTTCTGGATTTGAGGGATTTTTTAAGTTGAAACTTGGACATTTAAAAATTATGTTATGAATCTTCTTTAAACCTTTGGTTTTACTGGCTTTATTTGGACACCCTTTTAGTAGGGGCAGTGAGAGAAGGGCATCACTGTGTCACTGTGTGGTGTTGTTGAAAGGTTTCCCAGTCAACCTCTATTGACACCTGAGGTGGGAGGAGCTCCTCATTGTTGTGGGACGGGGGTGGGAGTTGAAGTTCCCACATGGTGGGGGTACTCATTTGTGGTGGGCCATGTCTAAAGTGCTGACTCCTCAACAGGCTTCCTCTGACACCCTGGTGGAGGTGTTGGTGCTGTGTAACAGTCTTATGACAATGGAAATCTTAGGTCTCCACTTGGCCTGTGCTGGGATGGGTGGGGTTGGGGCCTCTGTTTTCTGTGGTGTTTGGCTGGAGTTGAGTGATTATTGTCTAATAAAAGTTTCCTGTCTTGTTTAGGCTGCTACTTTCCTGGTCCTTTGGCTAGTGAGAGCAAGGTTTTGTTGTATTTTAATTTAATTTAATTTAATTGATGATGATGATGATGATGGGTCTATACCCATTGTTATTTCTGTGTTTCTGGCTTCTCCAGCTCCAAGACTGGATTTATGAGGCAAAAAAGAAAACCCGTAAAAATTAGAACATACTACTGTGTCCTTCCTTGGGTCAAGCTCTCTAGCTGTTGCCAACTTTCAGAGTCACTAGGTTTGTTTTATATGGACTATCCAGGGTTTTTTGTTGTACTTACTTACTAGCAGGAGGAATGGGGAAAGGTATGTCTACTCATACCTTCCTGGAAGCTTACGACCTCATTTTCTTTTTAGAAACTCTAGTACAAAAATAAAAAAGAAAGAAAGAAAGAAACCCTAGTACAAATATCTTCAGATATCAGTACTGCATAAAAAATAAATTCTTTTTTTCTCTAACTCATTTAGTTTTTTATGCCTAGTCTTAGTTTTACGTATAATGTAATTAAATTATACATTTTTTTCCCTCTTTATTGCAGATTCTGATGCTCATAGTACCACCTCAAGTGCCTCCCCAGCTCAGTCTCCTTGTTATAGTAACCAGTCAGATGATGGCTCAGATACAGAGATGGCTTCTGGCTCTAACAGAACGCCAGTTTTTTCCTTTTTAGATCTCACATACTGGAAAAGGTAAAAGCAACAGAAAATCTCTTTTTAACCAGCAAACCTTCTTAATTACAGGCAATGGTTTCCCACTTCCTTAGCAATTAAATGGCATTTGGCACACAGCTGGTAGCACACATGGTTGGAGGTGGATTAAGCAAGAATTGAGCCGAGAGTTGTGATTTATGTGCTTTTCCTATTAAAATGGATTTAAAGTAAAAATCATGTTAGGGAACCTACATTTCCTATAATGGAGTAGACTAGGTATTCTCTCTGACCAGCTCTTTCACTGAAGAAAGTAAAAGCTGGAAATACAAATTTTAAGTCTTTAAAAGTAGCATTGGTAAGTGAATAAATTAGTAAGAAATAATCAGAGACCAAATGCTAAGTAACCCCAAAGTCGAAAAGAGATAATAGATAAGTAAAGGGAGAACATTCGAAAAGAAAGCAGTTAAGGATTTTGTTTTCTATTTCACAGATTTGAGAAGACTAACACATTAAACGTGAGATAACAAGCATTTATCTTATGATAGAATTCACACATAGATGATTATATGGAACTATGGAACATGAAAGACAAAATAGCAGTGAGAAAATAAAGACACTATTTTCAAAGGAACAACACTCAAAGCTGAGTTCTCAATATGGACAGAGGAAGTCAGAAAATAATAGACTAATATCTTCAATGGGCCAAGAGATAATAAGTCTCAACCTAGTTATATATATGTAGCAAAAAAATACTTTGTGTGTAGCTGGCTCAGTGGGAAGACCATGTGACTCTTGATCTTGGGGTGAGAATTTGAGCCCCACATTGGGTATAGAGATTACTTAAAGAAACAAACTTAAAAATATCATTTATGAACAAGGGCATAAGACTTTTTGACTAGGAAAAAAGTTGAGAATTTGCTGCCAAGCTCACCGTAAATAGCAAAGTTCTACAGGCAGAAAAAGAGATCTAGATTAAAATTTTAAGAAGGATAGATAAAGTAGCACATATTTAGGTAAATATGAACAAACACTGCTTACAATAATAATAGTTGTGGGGGTAAAAAAAAGAACGAATTACAAGACAACGATAACACATAAATCAAGGTAATAAAAAGGATAGGAGTTAAGGTATCCTAACATGCTTTGCATTGTTAAAAATAAATATGACTTTGGGGCTTGATTAAAAAAAAACAGTGAAAACCTGAGTCAAGAAGGGAGGGGCAGAAAATTTAAAAATATATCTAATAAAACAAAATGATAATAGAAACCATTGGTCCAAGAAGAAAGTAGAATAAAAATTAACTAAAAAAAACCTGAAAAATACCACAAATCAGAACATGCTGTGAAGTTAAAAGAATTGGAGGAAAAATTAATGCTTTTTTTTTTTTTTATTTAAAAAAAATTTTTTTTAAATGTTTTATTTCTTTCTAGGAGAGAGAGAGAGACAGCGTGAGCAGGGGAGGGTCAGAGAGAGAGGGAATCCCAGACTCCGAAACAGGCTCCAGGCTCTGAGCTGGCAGTCAGCACAGAGCCCGACGTGGGGCTCGAACCCACGAACCGCGAGATCATGACCCAAGCGAAAGTCGGACGCTTAACCAACTAAGCCACCCAGGCGCCCCAAACAAGACAAATTTAAAAGACCATAGGACATTATAACCACTGTATGCTGTACAGTGAACATACCGGTGAAGTGGATGATACACTAGTAGGAAAATACAGTTTCCAAAACTGTCTCAAGACAAAATAGAAAACCTGTATAGTCTTATAATAGAGAAGTTGATTCAGTGCCCAAAGGCTTCCCTCCAAAAATCCCAGGCCCATTTTAGACAAATTCTCCCAAACATTCTAGAAACACATGATTCTGATCTTGTATTGGTTTTTTCAGATTATGAATAAAAGGGCATAGGCCCTAAGCATTCTATGAGGCTAACATATAACTTTGATACCAAAAGAGTATATCATAACCAGATTGGATTTATTCTAGGGATGTAAGATTGCTTTAGACATTAAAGTCAACTGATGGAATTTGCTACAGTGATAGTTTGTAAAGAAAGGGAAAAAATGCCTGTCATCTTAGCAGTACTTTGAAGATGTTTGATATTTTTAAATGTTTCTTCAAATTTAAAATAAAACCTTTAGTAAATATGAATAGAAGGAACCACAATGATAAATAATTGGCATGAATATGTTTCAGCTTCTATATACCAGCAACGTAACCTAGAAAAAAGATGTTTAGATGTGCATTGCTGTGTACAGAATGTTTGGCGGAGCAAAAGTTGTCCCATCGAAAGGAGAGTAGATAAATTGTGGTATATTCACATGGTGCAATACTGTACATAAATTAAAATGAAATAAAGCTCTGACAATAGGTTTGAACCTGAAAGTTGAGGAAAATTGCAGCAGTAGAGTATGATTTCATATATGTGTTTTTTTTAAATAGGAGATAGTTGAGCAATATATGTAGATATGTAGACTTGTGTTAAAACTGTGAAGTATAAAGAAAAAAGGCACAGAGAATGGGCAGGGTGGGACTGGAGAGGGCCATACAGGGGGACTTCACAGGAAATGACTTTCCCTCAGAGTATGTGATCCACAGGTGTTTTGTAGTCATTTTTTAATGCCTGTGTGTATATTTGAAACAGAACTTCAGGAGCAGCCTCTGAAACTGCTGCCTCTCAGAATGACCCCCACATCTTAATTTTTGATGAGGTTCCAGTGTGGAATTTAAGGGACCTGGGCAGTTCCCATTACCTTGGTAATTCCTAGTTAATTAGGGTTTCTCTAGGAGCCTTTCGGTTGGGATGTGATAAGACCGTAGAAGTAGAACCTTCTGATCATGTTGTACTAGTTATAATTATGTAGAATTTTTCTTGTTTCTTATTTTTGTATTACTAGTTTTTTACCTTATTAATCTACTTCTCCCATTTTTTTTTCTTTTAGACAGAAAATATGTTGTGGGATTATCTATAAAGGCCGTTTTGGAGAAGTCCTCATTGACACACACCTATTCAAGCCTTGCTGCAGCAATAAGAAAGCAGCTGCTGAGAAGCCGGAGGAGCAGGGCCCAGAGCCTCTGCCCATCTCCACTCAGGAGTGGTGACTGAGGTTTAGGTAGAAGGGGAACAAAAAATGATTTTAATTTGGGAAGAAAACAAAGCAACAAAACCCTCCTATTTTCACTTGGACACCTGCTATTCTGCCAAAAGACACTTTCTAGAATAGTTTTGAATGGGTTGTTATTTCTCCTCCAGTTCCGCAAACTCTGAAGCCCGTGTCTAGCTGACTAAAAGAAAAAAAGTGTACATAATATTTAAGATGCTGAGTATTTCATAGGAAAGCTGAATGCTGCTGTAAAGTGCTCTTTAAGTCTTTTTTTTTTTTTTTTTTTTTTTTTAAATCCCCTTCTAATGAATGAAACTAGGGGAATTTCAGGGGACAGAGATGGGATTTGTTGTATGATAAACGTATGTAGTTTTAGTCTTTCTATATTGAGAAGCAGTGGTTGGGGCATTTTTTAAGATGGCTGGCTATACTTGTTTTCCTTCATGATAATAAATTTGTCATAACTCAGTAACATGGACTTGCCCCTAGAGGTAGTTAATTATTTAAGGTCTTGCCAAGGTTCTGATGAATCAAACCTGTACTACTGAATATTAAGCAGGACAGACTAAGCTCTCCGGTGCAAATACCTTGAAGGAGTAAATTCTAAATATACAGAGAGGTAACCTGAGTGTATATGTTGCATCCTCTGTCACCTCCCTCCATAATGATTTTTGATAAAGATTTTAATCTATATTGAAATTTCTAAAGCAAAATCAAAGCTCCTCTAGGGAAATGTTAAGTTTTAGGATGAACAATCCTAAATGAAGAGTACCAAAGCATTACCGCATGGTAGAGATCACATTCTATTAAAAATGTTAAATTATCTAAAAAAAAAAATGTGCAAGTCTTCAGGATGGCACACACAAAAAAAACAAAGGTTAATGCTTCTTGGGGCACATTTCTTAGAGGGCTTGCCTAGTGTGTAAATAATGGACTTTTGTTTGTGTTACATGACTGGTGACTTCACTGAAAATCTGCACAATTCAGTTTTAGCCCTGGATTACTTCAGTTGACCTTTGTGAAGGTTTTATCTGTGTAGAGTGGTTGTTTGACTTGTTTTAACCTATTAGGGTTTGGGGTGTTTTTTTCCCTTCTTCAGTCTATATTAAAGTAAAATTCTACTAAAAGAAAAGAGGTGTGTGTTAATGTTGAGTGGGTTGGTTTAGGTTTGGCTTCCTTTTAGTCAGGGTTTGTGAGTATTGAGATGTTAGATGATGCATCCTGAACACGGAGCTCTTCAGTTCGAAAATCTTCATTTGAAGGCTTTTTACTTGAACCCAAACCAAAGTACTCTCATTGCCTCTTTTCTAAACATTCAGGAATAACCTGTCACCAGTTCAGACTTTTCATAATTCAGGAGGATCATTTGCCTACCTGATAAAAACATGACTCAGTGCTTATTTTTAAAACTGGATCTTAAAAAAATAGATAGTATAAATAACAGTAAGGAGTGAGCCACTTTTTATGGGCACCATATAGTTTTATAGTTCTTAATCTAAGCTTAAAATTTTATATTTCTTCCTTATGGCAAAATCTACAAGCCACCATATGCACAGACTACACCGTGAGTTGGGTTGGCTCTCCCATAGCCTCTGAGGTGAATTACAAGAGTCCCAGCCATTATCATCTTCCTCCTGTTGTTTTGAAATGGTTTTTTTTTTTTTTTGTACATTTTGGCTACAGTATTGGTGGTAGAATATACTATAATATGGATCATCTCTACTTCTGTATTTATTTATTTATTACTAGACCTCAACCACAGCCTTCTTTTTCCCCCTTCCACCTCTTTGCCTGTAGGATGTACTGTATGTAGTCATGCACTTTGTATTAATATATTAGAAATCTACAAATCTGTTTTGTACTTTTTATACTGTTGGATACTTATAATCAAAACTTTTACTAGGGTATTGAATAAATTTAGTCTTACTAGAAAATAAAAGAAGCTGTTTTGTGGCTTTGTTGAAAAGATGTTCTTAGGTAAGAATAATGTTTTTGACCTTCACAGATATTCAGTTTAACCCCTTAGTATTATAACAAGCCATGAAAGAAAAAAGGCCTCTTTACCGAGAGATACTTTAAAATAAAGATGTTTTAACTGACCTGCCCAATAATTGACCTTGTAGGTAAGATGATTTTAACAGTGAATGACAATCTTTTCAATGGTTGGTTGATTTACTTCTTTTCTAGTTTATTTTAACTTAATTTTATTACTTTTTAAATGTCTCCAGGGTTCAAGGTTTATGTTTCGGTTTTATTATTACTATCTGTGGGAATCGTCATTGAGACTTTAAAAGAAATTGTAAAAATTGGTTAGAGGGAAACTTGGATTTGGGCGTTGGGTTCAGACTTGGTCTCTAATATCTGGCTCTGCCCCTTTATTAGCCATTTGAGTCGCTTTGCCTTTGTGAGCTTCCAAACTTCTGTAAGATAATTTACAGAATTATTTACTTTATAGAATTATGGAGAATCTAAAGGGATGTAATCCACATGAAAATTTTAAAAACAGATTATTAGTTGGGAAAGGTGAATCCTGTGGGCCAAACTTTCTGTACTGTTCTTAGGGTTTAAATTTGCTTTGGGTTAGTGCAGATGATTTGTCAGATTCTCATCTAGTTACTATGAAGTTACCAAGTTAACCTGAAGTTAAGCTCAGGTTGTTGGCAGAATCCATTTCCTGTGGCCTTAGGATGGGGAGTTCAGATTCCTTATTGACTATAGGGCCCTTTGGCTCATTACCATGTGGCTTCTCCTGACATGGCCGCTTCATGCATCGAGCCAGCAGGTCTCCAGAGCCAGTTTGCTGGTGAGACTGAATGTCCTCAGGTCCTGGCCACATTCAAATGAAGAGGGTTACACAACGAACACCACAAGGTGGTGTGTGGGGCCCATGAGGGACATCTTAGAGTGCTGTCTGCCACAGCACCTGATTTTCTTTTCTAACTTGAAATTGGGCCTCTTTGCCCTACATTACAAGTGCTTTCTGTAGCAAGTACAAAAAAAAAAAAAAAGTTCCCCTACCGTGGGTCAGGCACTTTTAAACATTGTTTAAACAGCTTTGCAGAGTTTAAAAACAACAACAAACCTGTTCACAGGTGAGTAAGTGGAGGTGCAAGGAGGTTGTGTAACTTAAATAAAACCAACTTTCCTGATTCCCAAGCCTTTGCTCTGTGCATCAGCCCCTGTCCCTGCTTTAGCAGTGATGGCTGTCATGAATCTGGAGGTGGTCACCTTGCTCTCTTGAAGGATGAAAATGAGAGGCAAGTTTTACTTTTGCTGAGGGGTTAACTGTTAAACTCTGTCTAAATCAGTTGTTCAAGTTTTGTTTCTTAATTTTGATGTTGTACCTATTAATACACTGTCTTTTTGTGTAGAAAATAGTCTTCAGGCAGTTTAGTGAAACAACTGGATATTCTAAAAATAAATGAAGGTGTCCAGAGCTAACTGCTTGCTCTGCAGTGATGAATGGAAGATACCCAGGGAGCCTCTTGATCCAGCGTCCCTGTAACAGTTTCCTAATGCTCCAGATTTAGCATTGTGGTACTCTGGCAGTCATTTTTCTGTGATGTTCAGTGAACTGGGAAAGGAGGAAAAAGCCAAATTGGATCAAAGATAATTTCACAGACTCATGTTCTCAAAGGGATCTGAGGGCTCTAACAGTTTCTCGAGCTTTGGGGTTTGGTTACTCATTGTGATCATGAGAATGCTTTAGGTTTCAGATATCTTGCACCCTGGTTAGAAACTGCTTGTTACTGTATGCTTGGTTAGGGGGTCTTGGACATACATAGTTGCAGGCTTCCGTGTGAAAGAGCCTAATCTTTCAGTTTAGAGAACTGAACAGATTTTGGCAAAGCCTGTCCTTTGTCTCAGTGCTTGAAAGGGAAAAAAATCATTTACTCCATTGTAGAACCTCAGTTCTCTATACTTAGGGCTTACTAGCTTTAACATTGTCCAGGATTTTTGCTTCTGCATTTTTGTAATGACAGGAAAGAATGGTGGGTTTAAAAAAATTTTTTTTAAATTTTTTTATTGTATTAAAAATTTTTTTTAATGTTAAATTTTGAGAGAGAGAGAGATAGACAGAGTGTGAGCAGGGGAGGGTCAGAGATGGAGGGAAACAGAATCTGAAGCCAGTTCCAGGATCGGAGCTGTCCGCACAGAGCCTGATGCAGGGCTGGAATTCACAAACTGCAAGATCGTGACCTGAGCTAAAGTCGGACACTCAACCGACTGAGCCACACAGGTGCCCCTAAAAATTTTTTTCCTAAGTTTATTTACTTTGAGAGAGACAGCATGAGTGGGGGAGGGGCAGGGAGAGAGAAGAAGAGAGAGCAGGAATCCCAAGTAGGCCGCACACTGCTCAGAGCCTGACACAGGGCTTGAACCCACTAAACTGTGAGATCATGACCTGAGCTGAAACTGAGAGGGGTGGTTAACTAACTGAGCCACCCAGGTGCCCCATGAGTGATGGTTTTAAGTCTCAAAAATTAAGACTCAAAAATCTCAAGATATCTCAGTAAATCATTGGTATAGTTAAAATAGGAGCCTGAACAATTATGCACCCCCCCACCCTTTGAGGTAACAAGTGTATTTTTTACCTACAACTACCTTTATAAGTTGGTTCTGTCCCCACCACTCTAGGAATCACTGATGGCCTTTTCATGGGGAATTCTCCAAATCCCTCAATGTTTTCATCCAAGCCTCTCAACAGCACTTGATTTAATGGATAGTTCCTTCCCTTTCCCTTTCCCTTTCCCTTTCCCTTTCCCTTTCCCTTTCCCTTTCCCTTTCCCTTCCTTCATGTTTTATTTATTTCTGAGAGAGAGAGAGAGAGAGAGAGAGAGAGACAGCGTGAACAGGGGAAGGTCAGAGAGAGAGGGAGACACAGAATCCGAAACAGTGTCCAGGCTCCGAGCTAGCTGTCAGCACAGAGCCTGATGCGGGGCTCAAACCCATAAACCGTGAGATCATGACCTGAGCCGAAGTCGGACACTCAACAGACTGAGCCACCCAGGCGCCCCTGGATAGTTTCTTTCTTAAAACATTCTTGGCTGATAACTACAGCTTCTACATTTTCCTAGCTCGGATGCTCACTTGGCCAGGGTCATCTTCGGCCCTTTTACCAGACCATCTCCATTCCTGCAATCCCAAATACTATGTAAAATATGCAGGCATCTTCCAAGTTTATCTCCAGAGCTTTTTATCAATCAGGTGCTGGCAGGACATAGATGACTTAACTGGAATTGGATAATTTAAGGAAAGTTTAATAAAGGGACTTTACAAAACTGTACACAGGGTAAGGAAATCCCAGGGGAGAGTGCAGTTCTCAGTAGAACTGGGACTTGGAATATTGGGGGCTGTTACCACCATTAGGTCTGAAAGGTGCAGGGGGAGGAGTGGTTAATGGAACCGAGAGATGGGCCACGTAGAAAGGGTGGGAGATTGTGGAAAGCAGGAATAAATGTTCCTGTCACTTCCCAGGTTGACTGACTCCATCATTAGTTCCTTCACAAATACTCTTGTTCCCGCTGACCCGTTTCTCTACCATCTTCTAGTTAGGCATCACCTGCTTATGCTTCAGGTGTCCTCACTTGGGGGAGCCATCCAGAACAATCCCTGCACCCCATCCCCTCCCCCCAATCACGCTCACAGATGTTAAGTGGTTTCCATGAAAGCTGGAACCATGTCTTTGCTCACCACATCTCAGAGTCTAGCACAGTGATTACTAACATAACCGAAGCACCATACGTGTTTATTGATCATAATTTTGTAGTTTTGCAAGTTGTTCTTAGAAGAGTTGAATTTATGCAGTTGATCTTGAAGAATTTCAAGAATTAAGATATTTAAAAGTTGAAAGGGAAGTACAAGTGTGTAACCTACCTCTAGGTCCATCAGCTGTTAACATTTTACCACATGTACTTTTCCTAATTTGTCTTGCTGAATCATTTGAAAGTGATTTGTGACGAAACGGCACCTCATCCCTGTATGTATACCTCAGCATTCATTTCCTTGGAATAAGAATTTTCTACATAAAACCGCAATGTTGTTGCCACACCTGAGACAATTAACTCTAACATCTAATAGATTTTTTTAAATTTTATTTATTTCAGAGAGAGAGAGAGACAACGTGAGCAGGGGAGGGTCAGAGAGAGGGAGACACAGAATCCTATACAGGCTCGAGGCTCTGAGCTGTCAGCACAGAGCCTGACGTGGGGCTCAAACCCACGAACCGTGAGATAATGACCTGAGCCGAAGTCGGACGCTTAACCTACTGAGCCACCCAGGCGCCCCTCTAATATATTTGTATGAGATAAATTGCCCCTAATGTTCCAAAATGTCTTAATAAACTTTTCTCATCCAGGATCTAACCAATGATGATTTTTTCACATTTTATTTATTTAAAAAATTTTTTTTAACATTTTTATTTATGTCTGAGAGAGAAACAGCATGAGCAGGGGAGGGCCAGAGAGAGAGGGAGATATAGAATCTGAAGCAGACTCCAGCTTCTGAGCTAGCTGTCAGCACAGAGCCCGACGTGGAGTTTGAACCCATGAACTGTGAGATCATGGCCTGAGCCGAAGTCGGACGCTTAACCGACTGAGCCACCCAGGCGCCCCTTGCCTACATTTTAATCTGGAAAGTCCTCCTTACCTTTTTTTCCTCCCCATGACATTGAACATTTTGAAGTGTTCAAGTCACTTGTACAATGTCCCATGTCCTAGATTTTTCTTCTGGCTTTCTTAGTAGATTTGGATTATATTTTTTGGTAAGAATACAATAAGCTTTGTGGTTCATCTTTTACTGTATCACATGAAGACGTACACAGTGTTAAGTTGTGCACTGTTTGGTGATGCTAAGGTCATTTGGTTAAGAAGATGACTGCCAGATCTTTTCGTTTTAAAGTACATGTTTTTCCTTTTGTAAATGAACAGTCTATAGGGTGGTACTGTGAGGTTTTTAATTTAAAGTTTATTTCCGAGAGAGTACGTGCTGCTAGTGGGGAAGGGGCAGAGAGAGGGAGACAGGATTCAAAGTGGACCCTGCGCTGACAGCAGAGAGCCTCATGTGAGGCTCGACCACATGAGCCATGAGGCCATGACCTGAGCAGAAATCTTGACATTTAATCAACTGAAGTTTATTTTTGAGAGAGACAGAAAGTGCTAGTTGGGGAGAAGCAGAGAGAGAATCCCAAGCAGGCTCCGTGCCACCAGCACAGAGCGTAACACAGGGGCTCGGATCCCCAGAACCATTAGATTGTGACGTGAGCCAAAACCATGGTCAGCTGCCTAACCAACTGAGCCACCCAGGCACCCAGAGACTTTTTAAAGACCTTTCAAGTATTCATTGAGCACCTACGTCCCAAGCCCCTATTAAATATCCTAAATGGCTCCTTACACTTGAGAAATCATGCAACCCTTAAGTCCTTCGAGGATCTTAGCTCACTGAGGGTGTTGTGTTTATCTTTTGCCCTTTAATTGTATTTAATTTTCTTGATTTTTCTGTGGTTTTCATTGAGAAGTAAAGATGTGGATAGTGTGTAGGGATTATGTTTGGCACAGGAACTTATTAGTAAATATCACCAGGGGATAAATGAGTAAACAATGGAATTTGAAGACTTGAATTCAAATTTTGATTTTGGTACTTTCTGGCTATATGATCTCAGATCATTTCTCTGAACTCCTTTTGTCCTCTCTAAATTGGAGGAAATATAGCAGAATTGTGGTAAGAATAAAATGAGAGAATGCATCATAAAAGGCCTGGCCTAAAATAGGTGTACCGTGAAAGTTTTGTGCCATCATTTGTTATTTTAATCTTTGAGGTCTAAGTGGATACAATAAGAATGAAAACTTTTTTATTATCTATAGTTATGGTGAACACAGGAAAGGTCTTAAACATCCTACATCAGGACACCTACCCCTTAAAGAAAAAAAAAATCTCTAAGGCTTTCTTAAGTTTCAGTACTTAAAGGAGAAAATGTATTCGCTACAA
The DNA here is from genome assembly GCF_003009895.1 of Hyaena hyaena. Lineage (NCBI taxonomy): Eukaryota > Metazoa > Chordata > Mammalia > Carnivora > Hyaenidae > Hyaena > Hyaena hyaena. The sequence goes on along the minus strand of NW_024080934.1, from coordinate 413,545 downwards.
GATTATTATGCTTTGGCAGCACATGAATCCCAGGATTGGGAAAGTGTACAAAGGGCATGAAGTGGTGCCAGATACACAGTAATTATGCTGTGCAAAAGTGTGCTGAAATGCAGGGAGTGGCCAAGATAGGCGCTCGGGATGATTTTTGAAGGGTAAAATTTGGCTGCGCTGTAACAGTGGAACCAATTCATAAAACATGCTGAAATAAGACGGCATACCTCTTAGCCTCGAGGCCCAAATCTCTGAACTGCCTGCTTCCACCAGCCTAGCCTGGAACCATTCCAAGGGAGCACCATTCACATTGTAACCAAAATACTACCCCCACCCCCACCCCCACCCCCTTACTCTGGTGCCAAAGACCATGGCACTGAAAGTGCAGAATTTCAGGCCTCCTTCAGGCTCCTGCAGCTCCGGACTCTGCTTCTTAAACTCTGCAGTAGACAGATGTCAGGTTTCTTTGTAATGTTTTCTTTCTTTTCCAAATAAGCCAGTGATGAGGGAGGAAGGCAGCAGGGATGTGTTTGGCTATTTCTAGAGCATCCTGGGGATGTCAGTCTGTCAGTTGGTAGAAGGAAGAAATCTGTTCTAGTTTTCTTTTTTTTTCTGAAGAACTAAAAGACATTTTCTATATCCCTACTAAATTATGAATTATTGAGGAGGCTGCCATATAGAACTGCCAGGAAGAACTAAGCCCGTTACTACTATTTTTTTTTAATTTTCTTTTTTTAAATGTTTATTTATCATTGAGAGACAGAGACAGAGCATGGTCATGGGAGGGGCAGAGAGAGAGGGAGACAGAATCTAAAGCAGGCTCCAAGCTCAGCTGTCAGCACAGAGCCCGATGTAGGGCTCGAACTCATAAACCGTGACATTATGACCTGAGCTGAAGTCCGACTGCTCAACTGACTGAGCCACCCAAGCGCCCCCTTTTACTGTTTTAACCAGCTTTTCTACCCTGGCCATGTACTTCCCTTATCATATGTTTCTATATGAATGTCCACGGGGTGGTGCTAGTCACACATAATACTCTCAGAATGTTTTAGGACCATCTGGTTTCCTAGGCCCATTTTACAAATGAAGACGTTTGCCTGGGGCACCTGGGTGGCTCAGTCTGTTGAGTGTCTGACTTAGGCTCAGATCCCGATCTCACAGTTTGTTGGTTCCCGCCCTATGTCGCCCTATGTCGGGCTCTGTGCTGCCAGCTCGGAGCCTCAATCCTGCATCAGATTCCATGTCTCCCTCTCTCTCTGCCTGTACTCTGCCTGCACTTGTGCTCACTCTCTCTCTCTTTCAAAAATAAATAAACATTGTTAAAAAAAGAAAAAAAGAAATTTGCCTCATGGTCACCTAGGTAGTTGTTGAGCTAACACTGGAGCTAATCCATTACTTTCATTCATAGCTAAGTGGTCATTTAGCTTAAAGCCTTAGTAACATTCAAAATGTTTCGAGAATCTATTTCTAGTTACCTTTTGACCAAGACAATTAAAAAAATGTTTATTTTGAGAGAGGGGGGTGGAAAGGGGCAGAGAGAGAATCCCAAGTAGGCTCTGTGCTGTTAGAGCTCTGTGGAACCCTATCCCGAGATGCAATCTCAGGAAACATGAGATCTTGACCTGAGCCAAGTTGGACACTTAACACTTAACTGACTGAGTCACCCAGGCACCCCCACAAGACAATTTTAATCCTTAATAAGAACTCAAAGCCAGCCCTTAACTGTTTTCTGCAATTTTAAATTATTATAAGGGAGAAAGAAAGTGTTCTTCTCTAAATGTCTTTATCCCAGAAGCCTGCAATTTCTGTTTATTTTTTCTCATTCTTTTTTCTCTTTTGTATTGACATATAATGGACATGCAATGTATTAATTTCAGGTGTACAACAGAAGGATTTGATATTTATAAAGATTGCAAAATGATCACCACAGTAGGTCTAGGTAACATCTGTCACCCTTCATAGTTAAAGGATTTTTTTCTTACAATAAATTTTAAGATCTGTTTTATGTTTTATAGTATACATAATATCAGCACAGTGCTACATGTGCATAATATGTAAAAAAGGAACAGAGGAACATATACTCATTGTTTTGCTAATGAAAAGTAAAATGATTAGAAAGTCTTAGAGAGTTGTGTGATTCTCTGTATGTGTATTACATATCAATAAGAAGTTTAAAAGTATTTGAAGATCAGTGCTCTGGAAACCACAGAGCCATGGAAGGTTGGGGCTGAGGGCTGTTTACTTTCAAGTCCAAGAGATAATTTTGATGAAAGTAGGTTTATGGACCTTTCCTAGATTTGAGGAAGGAGGAATGACAGTTGCCAGAACTGTTTTATATTACCTGCTTATCAAATGGTTGTTTCTTCTCACTTGCTTTTATCATATAGAGTCATGTGCTTTTCAGAATGGGACATCCTGCATGAGTAAAGTTACTAAGCATTCCATGTCATCAGTGGAAAGGAAACAAAAGCCTGGCTTTACCTGGGGACTTCTAGTTTCTTCCTTTGCCATTCAGCTGGATACCTACAATTCTTATCCCCAGATTAGTTTTTTCTTAGTCATGTTGAAACATTGAAGGAATTAGTAGAAATGACCAAACTGGCTTATTCATTCTTTTAGGCCAGAACAGAAAAAAAATTATTACTTGGCAAAGTGTTTTAAGGAAGGTTGAGAGTGAAGGGTAGAAGTAAGTTATTTAGATTTAGCAGTTGTAAAAATGAAGTTCTACAGTGGCCCTAAGGTGACAGGTAATGGAGAATATGAGAGGATAGTAGAAAGTTCTCTTGGAATAGAATCAAGTAAGAGTATTTTGAGAGAAATTATTAGTGGATGATAGAAACCAAGAACACTTTCAAGGAAACTGTGATTCTGTAATTAAGCAATAAAATAGATGTTGCAAAGTGTCTGAAATTTACATTCAGTCATCTATTTAATAAATAATAAGTTCTTATTCCATGCCAGATGCTGAACTAGACCCTGGGAATATTGTGTACTACACACTATTCTTGCTCTCAAGTGTCTCACGAAGTCTTGGAAAATAGTAAGAAATATTAAGACAGGGATTAGTATAAGATGCTATATTAGCCATATGGGAAGCATTTCTAAACCAGTCCCGCTGGTTTAGAGGAAAATATTAAGTTACCATTGAACATTTTGTGCCAGGCCCTGTGTTAAGCACTTTAAAAAATCACACTGGCTCTGGGGCACCTGGCTGGCTCAGTGGGAGGAGCATCTGACTCTATCACGGGTTGTGAGTTTGAGCCCCACATGTGGTGTAGAGATTACTTTCAAAAAAAAAAACAAAAAAAAACAAAAAAAAATCACACCGGATTTTATTTCTTTTTTAAAGTTGATTTATCCTTTTTAGTAATCTCTACACCCAACATGAGGCTTGAACTCATGACCCAGAGATCAAGAGTTATGTGCTCTTCCCACTGAGCCAGCCAGCCAGGCACCCCTTATTTTATTTTTAATGTCTTTTTTTTTTTTCTTTTTGAGAGAGAGAGACAGAGCACAAGCAGGGGAGGGCCAGAAGAGAGAGGGAGACACAGATTCTGAAGCAGGCTTCAGGCTCTGAGCTATTGGCACAGAGCTAGATGAGGGACTTGAATTCACGAACTCAGATCATTCCCTGAGCTGAAGTCAGACACTTACCCAGCTGATCCACCCAGGAGCCCCCACATTGGCTTTTAAATTCTACTGTTGTCCTCATTTTACAGATGAGAAAACAGAGGCTCAGAAAGGCCAATTGGTAAGAAACAATTTTGATGCCAATACTGAACGAAAGTTCTGTTAAGTAGAAATATGAAAAACTAAAAAATAATTTGAAAAACATTTACAGAGAAAAGAAACACTTCAGCCACTAAAAATTTAAGCTTCCTTGGGTACATTTATTTTCAAACTTTTCATGAAAGTAGAATACATGAAAAGAAGGGCAGTGTCTCATGTACAGCTCAATGACTGATAACTGAGCACATTGTATGACTTGTCTCCAGTTTAAGAAACGTAACTACCAGTTTTTCAGAAGCTCCCTGTGCTCCTTCCTAGTCACTACCTTCCCCTGACTTCCAACAATATAGTTTAACTTTGCCTGTTTTTGTACTTTATATAAATGGAATTGGATAGCATGTATTCTTTTCTATCTGACTTTTTTTTTGCTAAACCTTGTTTGTGAGATTCATCTATATTGTTGCGGATAGTCTTAGATCACTCATTTTCCTTACAGTAAAAAACTTCATCATCTGACTGCACCATGACTTTCATGGATATTTGGGTGGCTTTGATGAACATATGCAGTACATGCCTTCTAGTAAACATACAGGTGCACTTCTGTTGGGTATATAGTAGGAGTGGAATTAATGTATCATACGATATACATAGGTTCACTTTTCAGAGATACTGACAAATGCTTTTCCTGAGTTCGAGCCATTCTGCACTCTACCCACAGTCTATGAGTATTCCATGTGTTCCATATCCTTGCCTACAATTGATATTTAGCATCTCACCATTTTAGTCACTCTGGTCACGTTTTAGCTTTATTATTATTAAATGTTTATTTATTTTTGAGACAGAGAGACAGACAGAGCTTGAGGTGGGGAGGGGCAGAGAGAGAGAGGGAGACACAGAATCGGAAGCAGACACCAAGCTCTGAGCTGTCAGCACAGAGCCCAACACGGGGCTCAAACCCACGAACCATGAGATCATGACCTGAGCCTAAGTCGGACACTTAACCAACTGAGCCAGCCAAGCGTCCCACATTTTTGCTTTAATCCACGTGTCCTTGATGATTGATGAGTTGAGCACATTTTCAGATGTTTATTGCCCATTCATATATCCTCTAATGACGTATCTGCAATGTCTTCTCTTTTTCTATTTGATTGTCTTTTTATAAATTGATTTTTAAGAGTTATGTGTGTGTGTGTACATATATATATGTGTGTATATATATATATAGCAAATATCTTCTCCCACTCTATGTTGCCTTTTAGATCTCTTAATGGTATCTTTCAAATGTTCTTAATTTAATTCGTGTAGGGAGGTGTGACTGGCTTGGTCAATTCTAGGTTTAGAGGAACTGAGACCTGGGAACTGTTGAGCTTTTTTTTTCTTTTTTAAGATTTTCTTTTTATTTTGATAGAGAGCAAGTGGGGGAGAGGCAGAGACAGAGGGAGACAGAATCCCAAACAGGCTCTGCACTAACATGGGGCTCAAACTCATGAACCATGAGATCATGACTTGAGCCAAAGTCAAAGAGTTGGACCCTTAACTGACCAAGCCATTCAGGTACCCCAGAACTGTTGAGTTTTGTTGTTTTTGGTATTTTTTTTTAACTGTTGAGGTTTTTTTTCAGGATTTTTAAAAATGTTTGTTTATTTTTCAGAGAGAGACAGAGTGTGAGTTGAGGAGAGGTAGAGAGGGAGACACAATATGCAGCAGGCTCCAGGCTCTGAGCTGTCAGCACAGATCCCGATGTGGGGCTCGAACTCATGAACCTTGAGATGATGACCTGAGCCTAAGTTGGACACTTAAACCACTGAGCCACCCAGGTGCCCCCTGTTGACTTTTTTAGTAATTCCAAATTCTTTCAAATACATAACTAGGGTGTGACAAGTAACATTGTAAGATATTTAAAGTAGACAATGTTTTAGATAGATAGATAGATAGATAGATAGATAGATAGATAGATGATAGATAGATAGATAGATAGATAGATATGTATATAGTGAAAGTATTCCGCAATTGATTAACATAGATCATCTTCACTTTCTTTTTATTTTTTATTTTTTAATGTTTTATTTATTTCTAGGAGAGAGAGAGAGAGAGAGAGCGTGAGCAGGGGAGGGTCAGAGAGAGTGGGAGTCACAGACTCTGAAACAAGCTCCAGGCTCTGAGCTGGCAGTCAGCACAGAGCCCGATACGGGGCTCGAACCCACGAACTGTGAGATCATGACCTAAGCGAAAGTCGAACGCTTAGCCAACTAAGCCACCCAGGTGCCCCATCATCATCTTCACTTTAATATGAACTAATATATCACCTTTTTCTTTTATAGTTAATGGTTTTTTTTTGTAAAGGTTTTTTTAAAAAATAGTTTATTTATTTATATACAATTTTATATATAATTTATATATATAAATTTATTTATTTCTAGAGACAGCGTGAGCAGGGGAGAGTCAGAGAGAGAGGGAGATACAGACTCCGAAATAGGCTCCAGGCTCTGAGCTGGCAGTCAGCACAGAGCCCGACGTGGGGCTCAAACCCACGAACCGTGAGATCATGACCTAAGCGAAAGTCGGACGCTTAACCGACTAAGCCACCCAGGCGTGCCTATGGTTAATGATTTTAAGTCTTCTTTGACAAATCTTTGCTACAAGGTATCCTGTGAAATGGGCATTATATATAATGGAAAAGGAGTCTTGCCACTGATAGGAAGTATAGAGAAAATAGTATTATATGGAGTGGTCTCTCTCCAGTCAAAGGAGCTCAGAAAGCAGCATTTCTTGGGATTTAAAGGGTATGGAGTGAAGCTGCAGAGTGTACTGTACAGAAAATACTGCCAGCTTGACCCTTAGTGTACATATTCCCAGTATAAGCCATGCTAGACGGCTTAGAGAACCAGCCAAGCTGCTTGATTTTTTACTCATCTGAGGAAGACAGCTTTCAGATCTTAACAGTGTTTTTTTTTTTTTAATGTTTTATTTATTTCTGAGAGAGAGAGAGACAAAGAGAGAGACAGAGCCCAAGCAGGAGAGGGTCAGAGAGAGAGGGAGACACAGAATCTGAAACAGGCTCCAAGCTCTGAACTGTCAGCACAGAGCCCGATGCGGGGCTCGAACCCATGAACCATGAGATCATGACCTGAGTTGAAGTCGGATGCCCAACCGACTGAGCCACCCAGGCACCCCTTAACTATGTTTTTTTAAAAACTTTAAAAAAATGTTTATTTATTTTTGAGGGGAGGAGGTGCGGAGAGAGAGAATCTAAAGGGGCTCTGCACTGAGAGCAGAGAGCCCGATGTGGGGCTGTAACTCAGGAACCGTGAGATCATGACCTGTGACAAAGGCAGATGCTTAACCAACTGAGCCACTCAGGCTCCCTGACCGTAACTATATTTAAAGCCCACATTTTAGTTATTTATTTTTTTACATTGTGAGAGAATTCAATTACTTGGTTAGATATAGGTTTCTACTTTATTGATTTAAAAATAGATATGTGTATATATATGTATATATAGTGAATAAGTTCACACTGTTTTCCTTGACCACGGGTATTATCTTCAGGTTATGTAGGGTGCAATGGGTGCATTGAACATGACTCTCCTTGCACCTGGATAAATAACCATAGCTACAAAATTGGGTTGTCTGGCTTCGAAAATTATATTCTCGGGGTGCGCCTGGGTGGTTCAGTCAGGTAAGCGTCCGACTTCACCTCAGATCATGATCTCACAGCTTCTGAGTTCGACCCAGCGTCTCTGTGCTGACAGCTCAGAGCCTGGAACCTGCTTCAGATTCTGTGTCTCCCTCTCTCTCTGCCCCTCCTCCGTTCATACTCTTGTCTCTCTCTCCTTCAAAAATCAATAAACATTAAAAAAAATTTAAAAAGGGGGGGTGTCTGGGTGGCTCAGTTGGTTGAGCATCCAACTTCGGCTCAGGTCATGATCTCATGGTTTGTGGGTTCGAGCCCTGCGTTGGGCTCTGTGCTGACAGCTCAGAGCCTGGAGCCTGTCTTTGGATTCTGTGTCTCCCTCTCTCTCTGACCCTCCCCTGCTCACACTGTCTCTCTCTCTCAAAAATAAATAAAACATTAACATTTTTAAAAAATTCAAAAAAGAAAAATATATTCTCATTATAAAGATAATGGAACAACATTTCTATTTTTACTCCCCCCCCCAATATTTATGTATTTGGAGAGAGGGAGAATCGATCCCAAGCAGGCTCCATGCTGTCAGCCTAGAGCCGGACTGGAACTTGATCTCAGGAACTGCGATCTCATGACTTGAGTCGAGATCAAGGGTGGGACACTTAACTGACTGAGCCACCAATGTGCCCCCCCAACCACATTTTAAAAAACAAACTAAAAAATCACTTGTCAATCCAACTTTCCATTCTCAACCCCCAGTTTCCAATAGCCTCATCTTTGTCCTTGGCTGCGGGGCGCAGGATCTAGTCCTAGTCTTTCCCAGTGGCTGTTCACGGTTCACTGTTAGTAAGCCGTTTTCCACGTGAGCTTATGGCAGAAGAGTTACAGGAGCTTTTCCCCTATGGTTTTATCGGCACAACCGAAATGTCACCCAAATACTATTCAGCCGTAAAAAAGAATGAAGCACTGATTCCTACGCCGCTGAAGTGCCACGATTTGGACGAATCTTGAAACACATTGCTAAGTGAGAGAAGCCAGGCCCAAAGCGCTACATTTAGCACAATGCCATTTGTATGACATGTCCAGGATGGGTAAACCCATAGAGACAGTAAGTAGATTCGTGGTCGTGGGGGGGGTGGCGCGGAAGAGGGGAATCAGAAGGGATTGCGAGTAGTACAGGGGTTCTTTTTGGGGTGTGGTTGCACAATCTTATGAATGTACTAACAACCTCTGAATTGTACATCTTAACATAGTTATAATGGTACTTTTTTTGTGTGAGTTTTGTCTCAAAACATTTGCAAGAAAAATTGGCTACAAGGGTGTTCACTAGTTACTTTTTTTCACTAGTTACTTTTAATATCAAAAAGGAAAGTAAAGAAAAAGTTTTAAATGTTCAACGAAGGGATGTTCTTTGAATAAATTGTGCTAGAGCCATATGTCCAAATTTGTAGAAATTAATTTATTGACGTAAAAAGATGTTTATGATATTGAGTAATGAAGAGCTAGTTACAGAATAACATTTAAGGAGTAACAACAAAATACACAAGAGGGAGAGACTGGAAAGGGATACACTAACATGTCCGATAGCTCTGGGTAGTGGTTTTTTATTTCTTTTCCTTTTTCTCTTTCTTCCTTTCCTCATTTCTCTTTCTCTTCCTCCCTTCCTTCCTCCCTTCCTTCCTCCCTCCCTCCCTTCCTTCCTTCCTTCCTTCCCTCTCCACCTCCCTCCTAGTATTCTCTGATTTTCCCAGGATAAACTTAGGATGTATTTTTGTTGTTGTTTGTTTTGTTTTTATGTGTGTGTGTGTGTGTGTGTGTGTGTGTGTGTGTGTGNAGCCTGGAGCCTGTCTTTGGATTCTGTGTCTCCCTCTCTCTCTGACCCTCCCCTGCTCACACTGTCTCTCTCTCTCAAAAATAAATAAAACATTAACATTTTTAAAAAATTCAAAAAAGAAAAATATATTCTCATTATAAAGATAATGGAACAACATTTCTATTTTTACTCCCCCCCCCAATATTTATGTATTTGGAGAGAGGGAGAATCGATCCCAAGCAGGCTCCATGCTGTCAGCCTAGAGCCGGACTGGAACTTGATCTCAGGAACTGCGATCTCATGACTTGAGTCGAGATCAAGGGTGGGACACTTAACTGACTGAGCCACCAATGTGCCCCCCCAACCACATTTTAAAAAACAAACTAAAAAATCACTTGTCAATCCAACTTTCCATTCTCAACCCCCAGTTTCCAATAGCCTCATCTTTGTCCTTGGCTGCGGGGCGCAGGATCTAGTCCTAGTCTTTCCCAGTGGCTGTTCACGGTTCACTGTTAGTAAGCCGTTTTCCACGTGAGCTTATGGCAGAAGAGTTACAGGAGCTTTTCCCCTATGGTTTTATCGGCACAACCGAAATGTCACCCAAATACTATTCAGCCGTAAAAAAGAATGAAGCACTGATTCCTACGCCGCTGAAGTGCCACGATTTGGACGAATCTTGAAACACATTGCTAAGTGAGAGAAGCCAGGCCCAAAGCGCTACATTTAGCACAATGCCATTTGTATGACATGTCCAGGATGGGTAAACCCATAGAGACAGTAAGTAGATTCGTGGTCGTGGGGGGGGTGGCGCGGAAGAGGGGAATCAGAAGGGATTGCGAGTAGTACAGGGGTTCTTTTTGGGGTGTGGTTGCACAATCTTATGAATGTACTAACAACCTCTGAATTGTACATCTTAACATAGTTATAATGGTACTTTTTTTGTGTGAGTTTTGTCTCAAAACATTTGCAAGAAAAATTGGCTACAAGGGTGTTCACTAGTTACTTTTTTTCACTAGTTACTTTTAATATCAAAAAGGAAAGTAAAGAAAAAGTTTTAAATGTTCAACGAAGGGATGTTCTTTGAATAAATTGTGCTAGAGCCATATGTCCAAATTTGTAGAAATTAATTTATTGACGTAAAAAGATGTTTATGATATTGAGTAATGAAGAGCTAGTTACAGAATAACATTTAAGGAGTAACAACAAAATACACAAGAGGGAGAGACTGGAAAGGGATACACTAACATGTCCGATAGCTCTGGGTAGTGGTTTTTTATTTCTTTTCCTTTTTCTCTTTCTTCCTTTCCTCATTTCTCTTTCTCTTCCTCCCTTCCTTCCTCCCTTCCTTCCTCCCTCCCTCCCTTCCTTCCTTCCTTCCTTCCCTCTCCACCTTCCTTCCTTCCTTCCTTCATTTTCCCAGGACCTCCTAGTATTCTCTGATTTTCCCAGATAAACTTAGGATGTATTTTTGTTGTTGTTTGTTTTGTTTTTATGTGTGTGTGTGTGTGTGTGTGTGTGTGTGTGTGTGTGAGAAAAAGAGAGAGAGAGAGAGAGAGAGAGAGAGAGAGAGAGAATGAGTGGGGGAGGGGCAGAGAGGGAGACAGAGAATCCCAAGCAGGCTCTGCACTGTCAGCACGGAGACCAACATGGGGCTGAGACTGAGACCTGAGCCTAAATCAAGAGTCAGACACAACCATCTGAGCCACCCACATGCTCCTATGCTGTGTTTTTTAAATGTTATGTTAAAAATAGGGGCTCTTGGGTGGCTCAGTTGGGTTAAGCATCTGACTTCAGCTCAGGTCATGATCTCATGGCTTGTAAATTCAAGCCCCACACCGGGCTCTGCGCTGACAGTGTGGAGTCTGCTTGAGATTCTCTGTCTCCCTCTCTCTCTGCCCCTCTTCTGCACTCTCTCTCTTTCTCTCTGAAAATAAATAAATAACTTAAAAAATTATTTAAAAAATAAAAGTTATGTTAAATATAAAACAGAAGAGCCAGGATTATATTTCATGCAAAGGTGATCCCAACTCTAAATCTAAAATTTGCTTCCCCAGGTTTCCTCTACCCTTCTTCTTTCCCATGACAGATTCTGGTGAAAGATTGGGCAAGAGTGGAAGAGTCTGGAATTCGGAAGACCTGCGTCACCTGGGCTCTCCAGCTTGCCCTGAGCAGTGTTTTCCTCAGAGTCTGGAAAACCTGACAATTGAAGGGGAAGGAGAAGGGTCTCTAGGTAATAAAGAAATAGACTTAGAAAATGTCACTAGGCAAATGGTACCTATAACTGCTGCACTGCCTGCTGCTTGACTATTTCCTCTGCCCTTCCTACCTCCCTAGTGAAGGAGGTACAAGAGACCAGTGTGTTGGCAATAAAATCGTAATGACAGCACCTGGGAGTGCTACTGTGATGACGGCTCCCTGAGCACTTTCCTGCTTTCCCGTTTTCAGATGTTTAGGACTATGTTGTAAACTCTTCATCCACATCGAAACTTAGCACCTTTGACTGAAGCCCAGGGCTTTAATTGTTAAAAACAACATCACCTTTTGACTGAGGAGAGAAGAAAAATAAGACTAAACATTTCTGGAGTTTGGAATATATTCTCCCACATCATTTTGCTTTTTTTTAAGTGAAAACTTTTACATGGCAATCTTTTTGGGTTTTTTTTTTGCTTTTTTGTTAATTTTTTAAAATGTTTTTTGTTTATTTCTGAGACAGAGAGACAGTGTGACAGGGGAGGGTCAGAGAGAGAGGGAGACACAGAATCTGAAACAGGCTCCAGGCTCTGCGCTGTCAGCACAGAGCCCGACGCGGGGCTCGAACCCATGAACCGTGAGATCATGACCTGAGCCAAAGTCGGACGCTTAACCGACTGATCCACCCAGGCACCCCTACATGGAAATCTTTTTGTGTACTTAGCTGGTTTAAAAACAATATCAAACAGGGGTGCCTGGGTGGCTCAGTCAGTTAATCGTCTGACTTCAGCTCAGGTCATGATCTCACAGTTCATGGGTTCGAGCCCCACGCCGGGCTCTGTGCCGACAGCCAGCTCAGAGCTTGGAGCCTGTTTGAGATTCTGTGTGTCTCTCTCTCTGACCCTCCCCTGATCACACTCTCTCTCTCTCAGAAATAAATAAAATATTTAAAAAAGAAACAATATCAAACATTTAATATTTTGAAAAGGCATTTAAACTTTTTTAAATGTTTATTTATATTTGAGAGAGAGAAAGCATGAGCAGGGAAGGGGCAGAGAGAGGGGGAGACAAGAATCTGAAACAGACTCCAGGCTCTGAGCTGTCAGCACAGAGACCAAAAATACCCACAAACTGCGAGATCATGACCTGAGCTGAAGTCAGACACTCAACCAACTGAGGCACCCAGGTGCCCCTTGAAAAGGCATTTTTAAATGACCTACTGATGAAAGTTGAACACTTCTAAAAACTTCAATAAATTATAAAATGATTTTTACTTTCAGCCGCAAGGAACAGAGGAGATATTTATTAGCTCTTTACTCCTTGTGTAACTTCAGGAAATTTACATAACCTCTGTGCTTTGCTTTTCTTTCTGAAAAACAGGGATCGTAATAAAACCTACCTCACCTCACGGTGGTGGCAGCTATGAGGTTCGCTCAGATCTCCCTGCAGGAAGGGACTTGCTATTCTGCTCGAAGGAATGCCTTAGCTTCCAGCACCTTCAGGAGCCACCTCAGATTTTGAGGCGAGTCATGATCTTCCTGGGTAGCCCCCAGCCAGTGACTGAGCTCAGTGGGGATTGGGTGCAGGCATTTCAGCCCAGGATGAGACCCCTCTGGTGGGCAAATGTTGCTCCAGGAGTTCCTGATGGCCAAGGCTTTGTCAAACTGCAGTGAGGTCTCAGTGAGGCTCTCCTTACCCAACCTGCTGCTTCTCCCTTTCGTTTAATAAATGTCAGATGGCAGTGGGATCTGAAGACTGCCTGCCCAATACTACTTCTTAATCTTTTACAGGCCTTGTCCCCCAATTGAGCTCCATCTGCTTCTCAGAGGATCCAGCAGACACACGGATTGGTTGTGAGCCAATTGAGATTGTACGTGACAGATGCTAGATGATGCCTGGCACATAGTAAGCTCTCAATAAATGTTTAATATTACTGGCATTATGTGATTGATTTTTTAAAATGAGTTCTTAGCTTTGGTTACCACTGTTTTCTCATTTATTCCTGACTTGGTTTTCACCATCCTTTTCTACTGGTATGTAAATATGAGTGCATATATATTGATTACATTTTTATTTTAATAACAGTTTTTGTCTGGTTTCCTTTGTGAAGGAAAACATTAAATATTGGCTAGCATTTGGCAAAAAAGTTAAAGACAATAGAACAAAGGGAGGAGAATAAAATGTGCATGAAGTGAACATAATAGATTCTATGAGGGCAGAACATTTTATTTAATATGCTAAAATTTTTTTTAATGTTTATTTTTGAGAGAGAGACAGAGTGTGAGAGCAGAGGGTCAGAGAGAGAGGGAGACACAGAATCTGAAGCAGGCTCCAGGCTCTGAGCTGTCAGCACAGAGCCTGATATGAGGCTCGAACCCATGGACCATGAGACGAACCTGAGCCCAAGTCTAATGCTTAACTAATATTAAATAGGGGCCCCTATTTAATATTTTTTAAATGTTATATGTTGTATTCTCTTAACCACTCACCTGCTTCCTCTGCCCCATAAGAATTCTTTGTCAGCATTTAAAAGTCCTGGTTTTTAAGAAGATTCTCAAATTTGTAGCTTAAATCTATCACCGTTTTTTTTTTTTGCAAAGCTAGGCATTTTTATTTCCCAAAATATTTTCCAGAAATATTGTCTTCATTAGTTTGTTCAATCCAAATTTAGGCTTCTACAGATTTTATCCTTTTCTAAGAGATTAGATTGGTTAGATTTCTCTGTCATTCCCAAGCTTATTGGCCATTTATTTGAAGTCATTTTCCATATTAGAAGTACCTACTGTGTACTGATGAGTGGAACAGGCCATCAGAGATTTTAGAAATCTTGTGTGTATTTTGGTAAATCCAACATGCAAATCCAGCATTTAAACAATGCAAATAAGCATGCTTGTTTGCCATGAATGTGTGCATGAGTCTGTCTCTTTTTGATGGTAGCACACACTTTATGAATAATACCCATCAGAGAAGTTGGATAGATTGGTGTTTGCCCTGAACATCCTTGATAATTAGTTGGAATGTCAGAAATATTTTCTCCAAAAATATAACCATAAAGACTGTCAGATAACAATTTTGACTCCTTGAGTCTTTGTGACTCATATTAAACATGGTTGGCATTTTCACATTTTTTTGTCAATCTAAATAGGGTCGATTGTTTTATTCTTGGCTCTGTTTAGTTTTCTATATGATGCTAGTTTTTCCTTGCCAGCGTGCTTACTGGTCAGAAAAGCAAAGTTAATTTACTTTTTAGTGAAACCAGGCTGAGTGAAAGTTACTTTGAGTCTATACGAAAGGCACAGCACCCAAAGCTTAAAGGTAGTTACTGTTGTATGTCTAATTGTAGTTCCCATAATTCGCAGCATTAGTGATGTGCACATTATATTTCTGAAAACAAATTTCGGGAGTGTATTCAAATATATGTGTGTTTGTAAATTTTGGAGTGAGCCTTAATAGTTTTAACTTGTATGTGCTTAATATAAGGTTAAATAAAATGTATATACCCACAAAATGTGGATTTGATTATCTTAAACATGGTAAATTCCTGGCTCTTTTGTTATTATCTTTTCGTAATGTTTATGAAATCTCCAACTTTGTTAACCAAGTATTTTCCAGGCTTTTACAAAGTTGCTGAAATGTTGCCTTCAGCAACTAACAGAGTTAAAGAAGGCATGGGCACCCGTTTGTTTTGCAGAGGAGTGAGCACCTGTGCCCTGGAGTGGGGGAGGGGGGAGGTACTAAGAGGCGAGTTGGGGATGTGACAGTAGGAATAGATGACTGCTCAATAAACTATTATCGGAAACACATGCCCTATCACCTTGGCAGCATTGAAGCCCAAACCAATTGACCATTTATTAGAATCCCGAAGAGGTGATTTGTATATGAGAATAGAACTAGCTGAAAAGACTGCTAATTAAAAAGAACTGTACTTGAGAATTGGATTTGTAAAATGAATAATGTTTAATGCTTCATCAAGGGAGTTCTTAAGTGAAACGGACTTTTTGTTATGGTGAGTGTCTGGCAGCGCAAAGTACAATGGCATTCGTACAGTTTGGTGTCGTCGCCTTGACTTGGGCTAAGGGGCCGGCAGGTTTCCCACCACTGCCTTTTCCACCATCAGTGCAAGTGTCAACAGAGTGACAAAGACAAGTAATGTCTTACTTTTATTATAAAAACAGAATGATTTTTTTAATCCAGCCTGACAACCATTCTCTTAGAGTAGTCTGTTTACAATTAACGTAATTACTAATACATTTGGATTTAAAAATACCATCTTACTCTTTGTTTTCTATTTCATCCAATGTGTTCTATGATCTTTTTTCTTCTCACTTCTTCTTTCTTTGGGAGTAGTTATTCTTTATTCTTTTCTTGCTGCCCACCCCATCCCTATTAGCTTTTAGTTATTATTATTATTATTATTTACTATTCGTTTAGTGGTTACCCAAGAGATTATAACATGAATCCTTGAGTAATTAAAATTTAAGCGAGTACTTTTACGACTAACTGTATAGTGTGAGGTCTTTGAACAATTTTACTCCCCTATTACCTTCCTCTTCTCTTTACAAAAATTTTTAATTCTGAAAAAACTTTCACTTCAGTGAGTTACAATAACAGTATAATAAACTTCATGTGGATTCACCAATTGTTGATATTTCTCTCCCTATCTCTCTCTTTTAGTTTTGTTCCTAGGGACTTTGACTGGATGAGGCCCACCCAGATTCTCAGGATAATCTCTTTAACTTAAAGTAAACTAATTGTAAATGTTAACTGTATCTTAAAAATACCTTCATCCCAATTAGTGTTAAGTTGAATAACTCAGTACTATGACCAAGCCAATTTGACACATAAAATTAACCATCACAAAGCACGTCAAGTTTCTTTCTTGCTACAGGTCAGGAAATATGACAGCCAATTATACTTTCCATTTGTTCATTCATTCATGTGTTCATTCATGCATTCATGCATTCATTCATTCGTTTATTCAAGAACTATATCTTGAACACCAGCCCTTTGCCAGACACTGTGATAGATGCATGGATACATATTCTAAAATTCTGACAACTGACTTATAATTAATTGTTACAATATAACCTATTTGTTAGTTGGGACCCTATTGAATATTTTTAGGACTGTTGCCTTATTTCTTTTTGAGTTACTTTATTTTTCTCTAGGACAGGGATAGGGATGTATTCATTTTCATGACTTTCATAAATCTTGCATAGTTCTTTGTCGAGTAAATATAAATATCTCTTATCAAAAATATTTAGATTAAACCAACTGCCAAAAACAGTAAGAAAGGACCAGCCTCACTGCATAAATGTTTCTCAAGTTGCTTTTTGCATTACATTTGCTAATGTCCCATCATTTTCCAAAGCAAGTCACAAGGCCAGTCCAGTTCAAGAGGTGGGGGAATAGAATCAATATCTTAATTGTTTTTTTTAATTATTTTTTATTTTTTGAGGGTGAGAGAAGGGAAGGGCAGAGAGAGGGGGAGAGGGAGGGACAGAATCCGAAGCAGACTCCATGCTCAGTGTGGAGCCTGACACTGGCTTGATCTCAGGAACTGTGAGGTCATGACCTGAGCTGCAATCCAGAGTCAGATGAGCCACCCAGGCACCCCTAGAATCAACATCTTGATAGAAGTTGCTGCAAAGAATGTGTAGTCACTTTTGCTTTTTTTCTTCTATACTACAATGGTTTGAACATAATGTGCAGCATATGACAGTTTGCAGCTAGTCAGAAGATTACACCAATGGAATCCAACTGGATATATTATGGGTTATATGGGGCTTTCCCTGCCATTCTATGATACTGGTCACTTTTTAACATAAAAGAAAAAGCTGTAGTTAAATAAGACCAGCTAATTCAAGCATAAAAAAAAAAGTCCTTTGAAACCTGAATTATTGGTTTTCTCTCATTACATTAACCAGATACCTTGTCAACTGTGCCCTTTGTTTTGAAGACTTTAGATCTGCAATTTAAATTACTGCCTCTTTCCTTTATCCCTATGCACATAACCGTTCCATCAACTGTCAGAAAATACCCAAATTTCCTTCTTTTCCTTGATTATACACCCTCTAAAAGATTGCTTTATCATCTAGATTCAGAATAAAACATTCTACTCACACGGCAATACCTTTTTATGTTTCCTTACATAAGTAAACTGAACGATATATGTGCTATGGACGTTGTTCCCCCACAGGAGAGTTACTTAGTTTCTGCAATAAAACATGCCATGCTTTAAAATTTGGCAAGAAGTGATGAAAATATACCTCCCCTTCAACAAAGTTCTGCTGGGGACAACTGAATTGTTAAGATACTTTATCTAGGCAAATTCAACCATAAACTTTCTAATTCAACTGGGCACTAATGTTCAGGATCTTGCAACGTGACCCTATTGACCTGAAAGAGTGAGTGCACCTTTAAAGAATGAGATTACTTGCTTCCCATCAGCAGGCTTAAAAGCTCAGTGTTTTCATGGCTGTGTAATAAAGCTTTGAAAGGAACACAGTTAAAATAACCACTTAGCCAGAGAAGGAAAAGATTCAACTCAAACATATTTTAGTTCTCTTAAACAAATTCTGCCTGGGGTGTGCTCACATACAATCAGTTGCTTTCCTCAGTGAATGTTGTACAACCACATGCCCTAGAAGAATTTGGCTGTGTTTAGTTCTAATTAACAAAGGGCATTTTCCAAACATCTCAAGAGTGATATAAATAGCGGGAAAGGGTGTTAATTGCAGAATTAAGCTGGCTTATCAAGTGAATAACTACGTGAATGAGCTTTGTAAACTCCACAAAACGCTGTAAAAATACTTGTTGTCATTCCTTTTGTTTTGTGTACATAATACATGCACATTGGGGCGCCTGGGTGGCTTAGTCGGTTAAGCGTCCGACTTTCGCTTAGGTCATGATCTCGCGGTTCGTGGGTTCGAGCCCCGCGTCGGGCTCTGTGCTGACTGCCAGCTCAGAGCCTGGAGCCTGTTTCAGAGTCTGTGTCTCCCTCTCTCTCTGACCCTCCCCTGCTCACGCTGTCTCTCTCTCTCTCTCTCCTAGAAATAATAAAAATTTTTAAAAAAAAAATACATGCACATAGACTAACACATTCCACCTTCCATAAAATGACTAAAAATGAAATAATTTGGTTAATGCTCTTCCCAGATCAGTGAGGTTTTAAAAATTGTGCTTTTTGCCACTAGCATCGACGTGCAGTGTTCCAGCAGTTATTTGTAGTTGTTCAAAGTATTATTTCTGATGATCGCATAATATACCCCATGTTAGAAAATTTTGAAAATGAAGAAAAGTCCAAAAAATAAAGTAAATAATCACTCATAATCCCATCATCCAGAAATAGTAGTCATTAATACTTCAGTGTGTTTTCTTCTTGTTCTTTTTCTACACATATAAATACATATAGAAATATGAAAATTATATATTTTACATGAAACTATGATACTTTAAGGCAATATAGTATAAGGGTTAACATTGTCAGAGAATTTAGGTTTGAATTCTGGCTCTTATACTTTGTAATTATGGTAATCTGGGCAATTTGCTTATTATCAGTTGTAACTCAAGTTTCCTGAGCTATAATATGGAATAATAATAGTTATCTACTTTGTAGGGCTATGGTGTGGACTAAGTTAACTAATACACATTAACACTTAGAACAGTTCCCAGCGCATAATAAATACTCAGTATTATCCTTACAGTTTAATAATTTTTATCACATCACACCGGGGCATAAACATTTTCCAAAATCATTTAAAACATTTATTTTTATGAACGAATGATTGAGTATCAGGTTCCATTGGATGGATAGGCCATAATTTACTTGACCAGCTCTGTTGTTGGAATATTGTGATTCCAAATTGTTGCTATTATCAATATTATTTTGATGAATATCTTAATGCATAAAGTCTTTTCTGCATTTCATATTATTTGATTAAAGTGGTTTCCTACAAGTAGACCGTGGTGACCAGCCTCCAATACGACCTGCAGTGATCCCATTCTGATATTCGTGCCCTTGTCTAAGTCTTCTCCCCCTCCAACTCCACACTAAACAGAGCTTTTTTGTTTAACCAATAGGATATTGAAACCATGGTGAAGGGTGACTTCTGAGGCTAGGCCGCAAAAGTCATTCTTTTTATTTCTCTTTGTGGGCTTACTCACTCTGGCAGCAGACAGCTGACATGTTGTGAAGATACTGTAGCATCTCCATGGAGAGGTCCTTGTGGTAAGGGATTGAAGCCACCTGCCAGCTGCTGTGTGAATGAGCTGTCCCGGGAGCTGAGCTTCCAGTTTCAGTCAAGCCTTCAGATAACTGAAGACTTGGTGAACAGTTGAAAAACCCTTGGGGCACCTGGGTGGCTCGGTCGGTTAAGTGTCTGATTCTGGGTCAGGTCATGATCTCATGGTTCGTGAGTTCTAGCCCCGCATCTGTCCTGGCAGCTCAGAGTCTGGAGCTTGCTTTAGATTCTGTCTCCATCTCTTTCTGCCCCTCCCCTGCTTGTGTGGTCTCTCTCTCTCTCTCTCTCTCTCTCAAAATAAATATGAAAAACAAAAACAACAAAAAAGAAGAAGAATCCTGAGCCAAAACCATCTAGCCCAAACTACTCCCAGATGCCTGACCTACAGACACTATGTGAGATAAATGTTATTGTCTACGGTGAATATAGACAATAATATTGTATTTTATATAATCATCAAACCTGCTAAGAGACTAGAAGTTAATTATTTTAACCACTAAAAAGAAATGATAATTATATAACGTGATACAAGTGCTAATGATCACAATGGCAATCACATATATAAAAAGCACACAATTTATAAATGTATCCAATTTACATATTATACACTGTAAATGTACACAATATTATATGTAAAATGTATCTCAATAAATATATTATTGTGTTATAAGATGTTAAATTTGGGGATACTTCATGCTGGATTAAAAGATAGAACATTTATGTTTGATAGTGTTAAATGGCTTTCCAGAGATGCCATACTGATTAATTCCCATCAGAAGTATGTGAGAGTGCTTATATAATAATATCTTACATAATACCTTATATAATAATACCTTCATCACCACTGACTGTTCAGTTTTGTAATCTTTGTTAATTACATAGAAAAAAGTGGGCATTTTGCCACTTAAAATTTTTGCTTTTATTTGATCTCTAGTGAATTAATATTTTTTTCTAATAGTCTTTTTTTAGCCTATTTTTTGGAGTAATTTTAGGTTCACAGCAAAATTGAGAGGAAGGTGCAGAGATTTCCCATATGTCCCCTGTCATTCTTGGTGGTGTGCTGGGTTAATTTTTTCATATTTCTTTTCCATTTGTGTTTTCTTTTCTGGGAAACCTCTTTAATATATAATTTGCTCCATATCCTATTAGGGTCTTAGTGTTTTTCTTAGTAATTTGTATGAACTCTTTATATATAAAAGATATTAATCAATTATTAGCAGTTTTTCAACTGCTGCTGTTTAGTTTTATGTTTAATGATGTTTTATGTTTAATAATTTTATTTTATTTATTAAAATTTTTTTTTTAATGTTTTTATTTATTTCTGAGAGAGAGAGAGACAGCATGAGCAGGGGAGGGTCAGAGGGAGAGGGAGACACAGAATCTGAAACAGGCTCCAGGCTCTGAGCTAGCTGTCAGCACAGAGCCCGACGCTGGGCTGGAACCCACAAACTGTGAGATCATGACCTGAGCCCAAGTCGGACGCTTAACCGACTGAGCCCCCCAGGTGCCTCGTATGTTTAATGATTTTAAACAAATGTTTAAAATTTTAAAAAATGGAATGAATGTGATATTTTCTTTTGTGTTTAAGTAGGAAGTCCTTTCCTATTCAAAGAAAAGGTAAATGTTCATGTTATAGTTCATGTTTTTGGTTTTTGATACTTGGAACTTCAGTTCATTGGAGGTGTTTTGTTTTTTGTTTTTTTGTTTGTATTACCAAATAGCTAGCTATTTTTACAACACTATTAAACATTTTTTTCTAAGTTTATTTATTTTTGAGAGAGAGAGAGAGAGAGAGTGAGAGAGCACAAGCAGGGAAGGGGCAGAGAGGGAGGGAAACACAAAATCTGAAGCAGGCTCCAGGCTCCACACTGTCAGCACAGAGCCTGATGCGGGGCTCGTATCCAAGAACTGTGAGATCATGACCTGAGCCAAAATCGGACATTAAAATTTTTTTTTTTTGTATTTTATTCATTCTTGAGACAGAGAGAGACAGAGCATGAGTCGGGGAGGGGCAGAGATAGAGGGAGACACAGAATTTGAAGCAGGCTCAAGGCGCTGAGCTGCCAGCATAGAGCCTGATGTGGGGCTCGAACCCATTATCCGTGAGATCATGACCTAAGCCAAAGTCAGACGCTTAACCAACGGAGCCACCCAGGTGTCCCCAAAATCAGGCATTTAACTGACTGAGCCACCCAGGTGCCCCACAACACTCTGCAATAAATAGAACAATTTTCCTCTTTCCTGTTGATTTTTACATATTAAGCTCTTTTAAAGTCTAGTCTCTGTTTCTGTTCTGTCTTGTTTCACTGAAAAGTTCTTCTTGTGTCAATACCATTTAATTGGTTTATTTATTGTTTTAATTATTGTGGTTTATAGTGTTTTAGTAACTGGAAGGACTAGTGAGTAGAATAACCTTACGAAGTATAACCTCATGGCTTCTCAAAGCTGCAGAGCTTTCCACAGTGCAATCTGATGACATTCAAAAATGTTAAAGAGTACCTGGGTGGCTTTTCACCTAAGAATATGAAAGAGGGCAAAATTTCATAAGATCATAGGTCTGTGGAGCTGGCCAGAAAAAAAAACATTTTAACATTCTAAGACCCACAGAAATGAAAAGTACAGTCAAGTGTTTTAGCAGCCTGGGTGAGAGTCATAGACTTCCATGAGTAAATGGAAGAAAGAGATCATGATATGATTCAAACCCAGGGATGTTAAATGAGTTCTGCTGCATAAGCAAAGTTTGGCCAGTAAATTAGTTTTCATATTTTTGTGCATGTTTGTCCAACTATGGAAAGTAAAATTCAACTGCGAAAGTAACTGAGCTTGGAAAGCTTCTGTTGACATTTCTTTGGTAATTTAAACAATATTTCAATTATAAGTTTCAGGTTTTTCACCATTTGAGGCAATTCTGGCCATTACAATTTTTCTGTTAATCAATCAGTATTCAGTTAATACCGAGATTTCTGCTTATCTGTATATACTGATGTATCTTATTTTGTAATAGAAAATTTTCAGTATATTGCTCATTTATGTTGTTTTTTAAAATTTTTTTAACATTTATTTATTTTTGAGAGAGAGAGAGAGAGAGAGAGAGCATGAGCAGGGGAGAGGCAGAGAGATACACACACAGAATCCAAAGCGGGTCCCAGGCTCTGAGCTGTCAGCACAAATCCACGGATTGACAGTTCATGATCTTAGCCGAAGTTGGATGCTCAACCAACTGAGCCACCCAGGTGCCCCTTGTTTAGGTTTTTCTCTTTGTGTGTTTTGAATTTGACAAGAAATGTTTATTTTATTTTTCTTTTCCCCTAAACACCTATTGGATCAAGAGTTGGACTCTTAAGCAACTGAGCCACCCAGACACCCCTAGTTGTTTGTTTGTTTGTTTGTTTTTTAAGAAAGAAAGCATTTCAAGTTTAAAATTATTTACCACTGAGTATAGCTTGGTTACAACTCCAAAACTAAGTTTTCTATGTATTGTTCTCATTTTCATTATTTTACAGATTGTTTAATATTTATTTTCCTTTTTGATTCAATATTATTTTACTAAAAAAAAAAAAAAAACCTGAAGCACCAACTATGCAGATCACAGCTCCCTCTCTCTTTACCTTCTTAAATAGTGGGACAACTCTTTTTTGCCCTGTTCCCCCCTAAAAATGGTTTTTCAAAATTATGCCAGAGAAGAATTTTGGGAAAACCAACAGGAGTCACTGCATTTGGGTCATTTAACTTACATATTTGATCCTACTTCCATATGTCCCAGATTAAACCAACCAATTTTAGACGAGATCGGGCGCTTTCAGGGTAGTAATCTGATAATCTATCGGGCTGTAGATTAAACCAACCAATTTTAGTAATGTAACTTTTATGTCACTTAACAAATTGAACAAAGAGTGTAAAGTGCAAGACGTGGGACAAAGGATCATTTTGACATCAGCTAATTTGTGCCACAGCTAATATCTTGGGTCCATGATTCAAGGGCCGAAATGTAACTGACTCAGCAGTTTCTTTTGCCCAGAGCACATAATACGAAGCACATACAATGGAAAGATACTGGCGAAGATTCTAGAACACAAAACCGGTAGGAAGGAAGGAGCCATGACCCCAGTCGTTGAGCCCTCAGGCCTTCACAGTGGCCATGCTGGGTGATGAATGTCCCTTGTTGCTGGTCAGGGCTTTTCCTCCTGATCCATTGTGGCTGGTTACTGCAGTGGCCTGGGAAGGCTCACGAGGATCACGGGAACTCTGGCCCCCTTGGGACTGAGGCACAGCCTAGATCATTAATCTGGGCTCTGCTTCCTTTTCTGTGTGGCTACATCATGGTTTTAGGACTGGGAAAAATTACTGCCCTACTAAGGGAATAGGTAGCAAAATAAACAAAATATCTCCACCCTTAAGTTCTTAGCTCCTGTATCCTGTCCTCTGAGCTCTATCATGATCCTACTGAGTCCTTGATACAAATCCAGAGGGAGATGAGCCCCTAAAGAAATCACTGTGGAGAAAAGAGTGATGGGCTAGTTGCTTCAACAAGTGAGCGAGCCTCTAACTTCTTTACAGTCTCCAGGGAAAATCCTACCTTCCTCTGGTGATCCATGTATTCCTGAGCCCCAGCCTAGCACCCTCTTTGTAGAAGAGGTTTGGGTCATGGACTCAGAGCCCCTCTACAGAGTAAGTGCGGAAGTGAGGAAGCCTGAGATCTATCCCTGTCTGTCTTATTATGGACAGATTATTGTGAGAACTTTTCAAAGCCACATTGCCTTTCTGGTCCTGGTTTTCATCGTTTGATAAAAGAAAAAGAGCATTTGGTTTGATGATCTTGAGGTTCTTTCCTGATCCAAAATCCTTGGTTTGATTTTCAGGAGTTTGGTCCAAGAACACAGCCTGGGGTTCCATCATTTCTACCCCTCTGGTATTGTCTTTCTCACAATCACAATGGTCAAAGGCTTTTCATTTGTGAGGCAATATGTTGACTGCTTTACACACTCACATGCCCTGAAGTCTTGCGAGAATCCTTATGCTTCTCTCCATTTTACACATGAGGACGGGAAGCTCTCAGAGGTTATGTAATTTACCCAGATCACACAGCTCCTTATCAGGGTAACTGAGTTCAGATCCTCATTCACCTGACTTTAGAGCCAAAGTCTTCTACTTTGCACCAATTTACAATGAACTCATTTCCTGCTTGCTTCTGGATTATTTCATCCAAGTTTTTACAAATCAAGGAACTAAAGTGAGAAAGATTAGAAAATGTTCAGATTTTAGGGGCGCCTGGGTGGCTCAGTCGGTTAAGCGTCAGATTTCTGCTCAGGTTGTGATCTCACGGTTCATGGGTTCGAGCCCTATGTAGGGCCCTGTGCTGACATTTCAAACTTTGGACTTCAGACTCTGCTTCGGATTCTTTGTCTCCTTCTCTCTCTCAAAAATAAGTAAGCATTTAAGCAAATTTAGAAAATGTTCAGATTTTAGACATCAATACAGTTCTTAAAAAGGAGGAGGAAGAGGAGAAGGAAAGCAACTGATATAACTGTTTGAGATCGTTCAGACAAACAGCAATAATTGAGAGTTCCACGCGGCAAATTTTGGGAACTAGTTCTCCCCACCCTGCCCCTCACTCCCAGTTTCTTTTTGTTTTTTGTTTTTAATTTTTAATGTTTATTTTTCAGACAGAGAGAGGCAGAGTGTGAGCTAGGGAGGGGCAGAGAGAGAGGGAGACACAGAATCTGAAACAGGCTCCAGGCTCTGAGCTGTCAGCACAGACACCGATGTGGGGCTTGAACCCACGAACTGTGAGATCATGACCTAAGCTGAAATTGGACGCTCAACCAACTGAGCCACCCATGCGCCCCTCCCAGTTTCTTTTTGAAAGCAAGGGCTATCTATAGCTAATGATACTTCAGAGGGCACGAAATGTGTAGGATAAATCATGTGGTGTTGATAAAGTGACTTCTGTTCTCAAGAGATTACCTTGTTTTAATAAATCAAATCAAATCAAATCAAGACATGCTAAATTTCATACAGTTCATTGTGTTGTAGTTCCATTCATTACAAAAGCTCTAGAGGTATCTGGGTGCCTCAGTCAATTAAGTGTCTGACTCTTGGTCAGGTCATGATCTCATGGTTTGTGAGATCGAGCCCTGTGTTGGGCTCTATGCTGACAGTGTGCAGCCTGCTTGGGATTCTTTCTCCCTGTTTCTCTGCCCCTCCCCTGCTCTCTCTCTCTCTCTCTCTCTCTCTCTCTCTGTGTGTCAAAGTAAAAAAATAAACATAGAAAATAATTTTAAAAAGTTGTTCTAAAGTAACATATTTCTAAATATTGCCTGTATAAATCATCCTCCTATACTTCCTATACCAAACTTGATCATTTTATAGGTTATAGAAGGTTAAGGTTGGAGGGAAACTTACAGATCACAGAGTTGATTTTCACTGCCTAAATACTAACATGACATCATATCTGTGAATGCTCTAGAATTACTGCACACATATTTCAGTTGTCCCAAAATGTTTGGAAAGAGGTAAGGAGTTTCATTAAGCTCACTTTAGAATTCTATGTAAGGTCTAATCCTCTATCCTCATTTAAAATTATCTTTGAGTTTTAAAAACATGGTCACATTGACCAGATGAATTTAGTGTACACATGTCCGAAATTAGTTTACAAATAATCTGAAATATGTTTAAGCTCAGAAATTGAGGCTTTGAAAATTTATTTGTAACTAGCTCCCTCTAGTGAGAATTATTTTAAATTGGTTTCTTTCTGTCTGAACTGGTAAAAGTTTTTGAAGAGCCGTTTTCAATTTTTAAGAATTACAAATTATAGTTGAATTATATTCTTGAATTATATTATAATTATATTCTTGAATTGAATTATATTCTTTATAGAGCCCAGGTAATAGATAAATGTATTTTTTGTTACTCTAGGGCCTATTTTAGAAAAAAATTTATAGTGAAAAGCAATCCAAAGACACATAATAAATTAGCTCTGTGGCAACACCATAGCTGCAACTTTTTAGAGAAGTAATAAAATTGACTTCAAAGGGAAATCTCGGCAGAAAAATGAAATACCAACGTTTCTTGAGATGAGAATTGAGTGTGGGGCACAACGGAAAGATGGGGATGAGACTGCTACAGAATAACCTTGTTAACAGTTTGCAAACCGTTTTCTCATGTGCTCTGTTGGATATCCTATGAGGTAGGTGTTATCCCTTGTTTTGCAGGTCAGGGGACAGTGGCAGCAAGGTTAAGTGACATGCCC
The DNA here is from genome assembly GCF_003009895.1 of Hyaena hyaena. Classification (NCBI taxonomy): domain Eukaryota; kingdom Metazoa; phylum Chordata; class Mammalia; order Carnivora; family Hyaenidae; genus Hyaena; species Hyaena hyaena. The sequence continues at coordinate 386,702 of NW_024080934.1, read as the reverse complement.
AGTGTGCAGAGCACTGTGGATGCTGCTGTGCTTTGCCACCCAGATTCCCATTCAGGGCTGAGGTACGCATTCTTCCAGTTCCGGGTTCCGGGGTCGGGGGTCACTGGCCACCGCCTCTCAGCTGGACTGCTTTCTGGAATTGTCCTCAGCTGAAGAAACACACTTCACCCAAGGTTTCGCGGCCCTCACCCTGAGACTATGCATATCTGATGATTGGTTCCTGCGACGGACAAAGACTTGTCCACCCCGCCTTGATTTGGGGTATCTTGGTAGAGTTATTCCCGCTTCAGAGCTCCCCTGAGCTGCGCTGTAGTTCAACTTTTTTGTCTGCTGGGTCTTTCTTCCTTCACCACTCACAGGGGCTCTTTCTGCAAGGACTCTCCAGTAACTTCTGCACGGAAACTTGAGTGTCTTCAGTCGGTTTCCCAGTGAATCTAACCTGTGGCAGTTGGTCCTGGATGTGGTCCTAAGGAACTAGGTCTAAAATGGGATTTTGTGGCGGCACCTGGCTGAATGTTATACAGATGCCGTTGCTGGTAGCAGAGTAACACAGCCGCAGGCAAGCAGTTCCTGTGCAAGTGTTAAAACTTCCCCAGGTGAAAACTAGGATGGGCTTCTGATGGGAGGTGGGGCATCGGCAGGTGCAATGTCTCAGGGATTTGAGAGTTTCAGGGGGAAATTAAGTAAGAATTTTGGAATTAGATGACTGTTGCTTGGTGCCATTGATGCATTGGAGAGGGACAATGAAGGGCTGAGGATGATTACTCACCAATATAATGGGAAATGTGAAGCCAGGCTGCTCTTTGGCTATATATGAATACATTCCCATCTCCTGTAGCCTGGGAGCAGTAAAGCTGGAGGCTTATAAGTGGTAAGAGTAGCAGAGTTCCAGAGAATGTGAAATTCTCGACTGTAGTTAGGCCAGGGCCCTAATTTGGGATGAATGAGAGTTTTGATGGGGACATCTGGGTTGATGCACCAGAAAAATTAAAATTTTGCCTTTAAAAAAATTAAATTTTTTTTTTTAATTTAAATCCAAGTTAGTTAACGTATAGTGCAATATTTGTTTTAGGAGTAGAATTCAGTGATTCATCACTTACATATAACACCCAGTGCTCATCCCAACAAGTGCCCTCCTTAATGCCCATCACCCATTTAGCTGATCCTTCCACCCACCTCCCTCCAGCAACCCTCAGTTTGTTCTCTGTATTTAAGGGTCTATTATGGTTTGTTTCCGTCTCTGTTTTTATCTTATTTTTGCTTTCCTTCCCCCATGTTCATCTGTTTTGTTTCTTAAATTCCACATATGAGTGAAATCAGATGATGTGTCTGTTTCTCTGACTGACTTATTTCGCTTAGCATAATACACCCTAGTTCCATCCACGTTGTTGTAAATGGCAAGATTTCATTCTTTTTGATCACTGAGTAATATGCTATTGTATATATAAGCCACATCTTCTTTATCCATTCATCAGTCGATTGACATTTGGGCTCCTTCCATAATTTAGCTATTGTCGATAGTGCTGGTGATGCACTAAAAGATCTTGAATCCTCAGTTCCCTTGGACCATCTGGGTCTTCAGACATGACCCACTCCCTCCTGTTTAAAGACTGGTGCCTCTTGTTTACTTGCAGAAGATGCAGAGGACCTCACCTTGCAAGAAAACCGTGTCCTGCTCTGGATGCATCTCTATCTTCTCTCTTGGCCATCAGGCCCCTAACGAGGGTGAAGTCACAACGCAACCTGGCCGAGAAGTGCAGGGCCTGCTAAGGGAGAAGAGGACTATACCCTGAAGTAGTTGTAAGACCTGGTACACACGTGGAATCAAGAAGTGGGGGTGTGTGTCTGAGACTGGATCCCCAGGGTGCCCAGAATGTAACATCTGGAGACGGAGAGTTATGTGAGAGCATTCTTTCCTGGTATAGGATTTACACATTGACAGGGACCCCAGGAGATGGCGCTAATACACTGTAAATTTGCCTCTTCGAAACATGGCCTCTCGAGAATGTATCAGTGAGAAGTTCTTTTTAAAAATTTTTATTTTTTTATTTAAAAAAATTTGGCATATAATTGCGTAAGTTTAAGGTGTACAGTGTGTTACTCTTATGATTTATATCATAATATGAGTGCTCTTGTAGCAATATTGATCACGTTACATAATTATAGTGCACTATTATTACCTATATTCATTATAGTGTCCATTAGGTCCCTGTGGCTTATTTGCTACTCCTTATGCGTTTGTACCCTTAAATTCCATCAATCTTATTCCTCCCCTCACTTAATATCTCTTGTAACTACTCTCCAGAGCTCTGAAGGCCAGGGTTGATGGTAGGAGATGCTGTTCCAGAACTGGGCTCATCAATAGTAATGGGGATGGGGGGGGGGGGTCCCTGAAATAATAGAGGCCAGGTGCCTGAGCCCGGCTGCCATCAGCCAGGTGGGTGCAGTTACCTTAATGAGCAGCTGAGAGCATATTGGCTGTAGACCCAGAATAACAGGATATCAGGGTCAGGGATCCCGTTCCGGAATCACACCGCTTCGGCTCCATGAGCCCTGAAATTCCAGTAGGTGAGAGCTTCGTTTTTGTTCTTAGTATTAGGTCTCACTCTTGTTTTCTGTTACTGTTACTGTCTTTTGAGTCGTTCTCAGCAGAGATTCCATGAACAGTTAAGCCCCAGTGCCCTCTGGCATCTGTTGCATGAGATTCTTTAACTTCTTCCCAACACATCAGCACCGGGCCACCCATTCCTGATTCTCCTGTAAGAATCGGGAAACAGTTATTCCAATCATGTTCATGGGTTCAGATGAGGAACTCCAGCTGAGAAAGTGTGCAGTCTACCCATATCCTTAACTTTTTCTTAAACTTTTCCAGCAAAAAGTAATTTACTTCTTTCCTCTAAATACCTTGTTTCCTCCCAAACCTTTTCAGAAATGGTTTGGTGGGGGGGCATTTTCTCAAGCTTTGAATTGGGCTGTCAAACCTACAACAGCTTCATGTCTGCTCTCTCACCCTTCAGCCAAAGAATTCCTCCCTCCTCCCTTTGGGATAACTACATCTCAGGCTTTTGAATTGCTTTCTTTTTGTAAAGGTGGCATCTGAGGTGAGGCCCTTCTCATTCGCTTTCCTGGTCCTCTCTTTGCCTTCAGAACACATTTTGTGACATTTATATAAACACATAAATAATCTAGTTAATTGTGGAAATGTAAAATTGCATGTAATCACTTTATAAGTAGTGAATAGGGATCTTACTCCCTAAGATCAGCTAGGCAAGAACTCTAACTTACACATTTTTCTGTCACAGGAAAATTTCTGACTCTGAGCCTTCATTCAGCCCAGGTATGAAGCCTAATCTCAGTCATGTCTAGGGTTCTCTACTGACCACCACCCCAGGGGGTTTATTCAAGTTCAGATAGTTTTGCAGAGTTCCCTGAGTGGTGGTATCTCATCTTGTTTCTCTGGTCCCTGCTTCTCAGTCCCTTTTGCCAGCCCCTCCCTTTCTGTTAGATCCCTGTGTTTTGGGGTAGCCCAAGGCTCAAGGACGGCTCTGAGCTCATCTACACTTCCTGTAGATCATTTGAACATAGTCCACTGCACTGCCTCACATGGAGGTATCGGGGAAGAGCTGACATCTGTCGGGACTTCCTGGGACAGGACTGGGCTGGCAGAAGAGATTTGGAAGGTGAAATTAATTAATCCTAGGATAAGAATCACAGCTGATTTCCTGTTTCTCTCTACTACCCAGACTTCCCCGGAGCCCAGGAGATCGGCAAAATAGATTTAAAGCTTTTCCCCTGCTATTCCTTTACTCCTTCCTCAGATACACACCGATTGCCAACTCTGTGCCAAAGGGAAAGGACTATTTCCTGGGGAATGTAGTTTTTAGCTCTCTGGATAGGAAAGATGTATCATTTTGAGAAGTTTTTGAACAACTTGTAGTCTTCCCTGAAATCATGTACTTAACTATCAATTTCAACTTGAACGGTTTTCCTATTAAATGGACCACTGTTAAGTGTTGTGATGGTCCTAGAAAACAAGTAATTTGTAAAGCATTTGCACAAATTCTAACCAGGCTCACTACTTTGGTTTTCTCTATTATCTACTTAGTGATCAAAGCAACTCCTTAATTTAACATGATGTTGAAAATAATTTTACAATATTTCCAATTTAGTTAATTTTCACATTGCTTTTGTGTTCTTTGTCATCACATGTAGAATGATAAAATTCTGTTTTGCATAGTTTTCATGAATATGGGGTGTATTTTTCCATTTGGGTCAATAATAGCTCATTATTATCTCATTTCAGAGATGAGTTCAATACTCAATCTACAAATTACATAGTAACCAACTTCTCCAAATTAACCACAATTCAGAATTAAGCTCACAAGCCACTTTTCCTACATTTTTGCCTATCTTTAAGAAGCTAGAGCTTAATGATCTACTTCAGTTAAATAGGTTGGACAGAATTTAGATGTTCATTAGCAAGAAGTCTGACCCAGAACAAAGATAGGTCATCACAAAAATGAAGAAAAGAGGAGATTACGGTTCAGACCAACATTCTCCAACCTCTGATTTATGGTTGGAGAAGATCATTGAAGTGACAGTCAATTCTTATTTAATAAAAGACTTAAAAATGGGAACAATATTTGTTCTGTTTTTTTAAGTTCTGCTAAATATTTAGACTGTTACCAAGAAAAATATGTTGTAAAAACCAATCTTTAGAGATTATCAGGAAAGAAGTAGTGCTACCTGGGAAAATCTAACCTACTGAATTTTGATTGGTGTGTGAGCTACCAATTTGGTTACATTGTTAGGATATTCTGATAAAAGACAACTATTTTTTAAAGGAAAAATCTGAGAGAATCTCAATAGCTCCATTTGGACATTAAAAAAAGTCATGTTGTTACCATGGAAATAGTCTGATAATTTACATGGCTGTGTCAGAGCTTTTTCATTTGTCTATTAGAATAGATTTCCTTTACAAAAGTGTTCATTTTTATGTGGCTAAGAGGCCAATACAGATATTCTCCAAAGAATATCATCATCACGAATTAAAGAAAATTAGCATACTAAAGGATTCATATTTAACTGCTGAAAGTGTTCTTGGGTTTAAATCAATCCATCAGTGAAGGCTTTATTAAACACTGACTAAGTGCTTAGCATACTTGTGGGTACTCAGGAGCTGTGAAACACCATAGCTTTGGAACACCGAGATCTAATGGAGAGCTTTATGAAATAAACAGAAGCCTGCAGTCATTTCTGAAGATTCTAATAGGTACGTTCTGGTCTGAGGATCCTGGGAATGTTTTGGTTTTTGTTTTTGCTTTAAACCTCCCCCAAGTGATGCTGACAGTCAGGACCAGGACCCATTTCTGCACAAGTTGTCAAAGTCTGGTCCCTGAACCCGTGTCATCAGTGTCACCTGGGAATTTGTTAGAAATGCAAATTCTCAAGTCCCACCCTACTAAGTCAGAGACTCTGCAGAGAACAGCCTGTGTTTTTAACAAGCTCTCCTGGCAACTTACTGATGGATAAAGTTAGAGAATCCTGGCCTTTTCTCCGGACTGAGATGGATGCATTTCTCTTTGTTGCAGAGCTAAGGGAATAGGACTTACTTTTTCTCCCTGGGTACGTAGCCAGCTGCTCTACCCTCCTCTTCACCCTTAGCACACCTGAAGAAGTGCAGAAGGGAATTGGGCTCCTCAACTTCCTGCTTCCTTGCTGCTTGGGAAGATGATAGTCATTTTTGTCTTCAAGGAAAACAGGAAGGAGATACAAATGATAACCAATTTGGAAAATTGGCAGAAATTCTGAGATTTAGAAAAGTCTTCCTGTCCTGGCCCCTGGTCTTTTATCCTTTGTTTTTATTCCTGAGCAGGGAGCTCCTACCTTCCCCATTTTCTCACTCCACCTTTTAACAAAGCCGTATAATTCTTTACAGCAACTCAAGGCCTAAACATAAAATAAAGCAAAGAAATAGATGTCCTCTTTCAGCATAAATGTTTTCTTTTTACTTTTTAATGGAAATCATTCCTTTTTTTTTTTTAATGTTTATTTATTTTTGAATGAGAGACAGAGTACAAATGGGGGAGGGGAAGAGGGAGACAGAGAACTAGACTCTGAAATAGGCTCCAGGCTCTGAGCTGTCAGCACAGAGCCTGATCAGGGCCAGAACCCAAAGACGGTGAGGTCATGACCTGAGCTCAAGTCTGAAGCTTAACTGACTGTGCCACCCAGGCACCCTGGAAATCATTCTTAAACAAATTTAGTACATTCTGGATTCTTCTTTATCATCTCATGTAATTATAATAAAAATTAACTGTCCTATCCTACAACAAACAATAATATCATGGAAATATCATGGACTATTGAAGACTGAAGACCTATTTCTCTGTTAAATAATTCTAGGTGTCTAGGAATTTTTTTCTTACATTTCTTTATTTTTGTCTTTTCTCTTACCCTCAAGCTATCAGCAGGTATGCCCAAGTATCTTTTTCAATATTCTTTTTTTTAACGTTTTATTTATTTCTTTAAAAAAAATATTTTTAATGCTTTATTTATTTCTGAGAGAGAGAGAGAGAGACAGAGTGAGTAGGGGATGGTCAGAGAGAGAGGGAGACATAGAATCAGAAACAAGATCCAGGCTCTGAGGTAACTGTCAGCACAGAGCCTGACGTGAGGCTCAAGCCCACAAACCGCGAGATCATGACCCGAGCCAAAGTCGGTCACTCAACCTACTGAGCCACCCAGGCACCCCTGTTTTATTTATTTCTGAGAGAGAGAGAGACAGCGTGAGCAGGGGAGGGTCAGAGAGAGAGGGAGACACAGAATCCGAATCAGGCTCCAGGCTCTTAACTGTCAGCACAGAGCCTGACGTGAGGCTCAAGCCCACAAACCGCGAGATCATGACCCGAGCCAAAGTCGGTCACTTAACCTACTGAGCCACCCAGGCACCCCATCTTCTTCAATATTCTTTACCTTTAATTTTTCACTTTCAATTTCACAGGCTGGAAAACCAGAAAACAAGTTTGTCATTGTTTTAAGTGAGTACAATAAACTGGCAAATTTTATTTATTTATTTATTTTAAATGTTTATTTTTCAGACAGAGAGCCTGAGCAGGGGAGTTGCCAAGAAGCAAGAGGGGCAGAGGATCCAAAGTGGGCTCTACCCTGGTAACAGAAGCCCCGATGAGGGCCTCCAACTTATCAGGACCTGAGCTGAAGTTGGACGCTCAAATGACTGAGCCACCCAGGCGCCCAGGCAAATTTTATTTTTTACTGATAATGCACAGTATTAATGAGGTTCTATTAAAGTTAATACTTCCTGGGGTTCCTGTTGAATATAGAGTTCACTTAAAAAAAAAAAAAGACAAAAATGTCTTAAGGAATATATTCAATATTCCACATGTCCTGAAGGGAAAAAAATGATTAAAATTCTTTAAAGAAAAATAAGATTAATACTTCCTCAAGAAAGTGTTAATTAATGTGATCCTCTGGGAAAGCAACTTGGCAATATATGCCAAGCTCTGTAAAACATTCATATTCTTTAATCCAACATTTTTACTTCTAGAACTAATGTAAAGAAATAATTTATTATGAAAGACATTCACATTGAAGCTTGTTGTTTTATCATTTGTAATAGAGAAAAGCTTGGAAATGATCTAAATACTTAATAACAGTAGAGTTTTAAGGTAAATTATTGAACTTAAATTTTTTTTAATGTTTATTTTTGAGAGAGAGGCAGACTGCAAGCAGGGGAGGGGCAGAGAGAGGGGGAGACACAAAATCTGAAGCAGGCTCCAGGCTCTGAGGTGTCAGCATAGAGCCCTATGTGGGGCTCGAACCCACGAACTGTGAGATCATGACCTGAGCTGAGGTTGGACGCCTAACTGACTGAGCCACCCAGGCACCCTGAGTTATGGAAACTTTAATCATGGAAATTATAAATACCCATTGAAAGTGATAGATACAAAGATCTTGAAATAATTTAGTCTTTTAAATTTTAAAAAAATTTTTAAAGTTTATTTGAGAAAGAGGGAGAGAGGCAGAGAGAGGGAGAGAGAAAGAGAGAGAGAGTGCCAAGTAGGCTCCATGCTGCCAGCACAGAGCCTTATACGAGGCTCTATCCCACGAACTGCAAAATCATGACATAAGCCTAAATCGAGTCACATGCTTAACCAACTGAGCCACCCAGGTGCCCCTGAAATAACTTTAGCATATGTGCAATATAACAAATGAAGAGGGCAATTCCCCCATCCACTGCAGAGCTTAGAAATAATTTAATAATAATGGCTAAGTATTTTATATAAGTTAGCTCATTCAAACTTCACAAGAGTCCCTATTGCCAGAGTCCAGCTCCAGCAGGTTCAGGGGCCCCTGAAGGATGGATGGTGTTGTGAGAGAGCGATGAGAGAGCCCTGAGAATCTTTCTTGTCACCAGCCAGGCATCTCCGCACTGTCTGAGACTCAACTTTATTTTATGATTAAGTGTTTGGGGGATGGCACAGAAGTCCTGATGATACATTTTTTGGTCAGTAAAAACTTTCCAGAACATTGATATGCATAACTTTATTGTTATGATTTAGATAAGGGTACTCATGCTCATCATATGAGGAAGGAAGGTATCTTTAGTATTCAGATACAAATAGGATAATGTTTTTAGCATAGTAAAGGCAAAAGTTAGTTCTTTGTGAGCAGGGGTCAATAGCCTGTTTATCGCTTAATGGGAAGTATTAAGAAAAACAGGTTTTCCAGGAAACGCAATGTTTGCTCCCATAACCACAAAAGAAAACATCTAAACATTACCCACAGGGCTTATAGTTCCTATAACATCATCCATGCCCAGGAATAGTAGATCAGTCTCTACCAAAGTTATTATTTTATTAATGTAACCCGAAGGCAATAGCTGACCCTTTCGTGTCATCGATTACTCAGTCCTGATCACTATTTCCAGATTACTAAGCATTAGCATTTTTCCAAGCTACAACAATTTCCTTCACAAGGTGCAATCATCATACCAGGGCCAGAATAAGTCACTCCCAGATGCCAATCAACAGGGTGCTCAAGCAGAAACAATTGAGTGCGGGTGGGTATCATCTGATGGCAAGAGACTGTGCAAACTTGCCTTAATCTTACAAGGAGTTTTCTCAACTAGTGAGTTCAGAATGGCTCCCAACACCCTATTAAGTGGGTACTATTATAATCTCCATTTAATAGATAAGGAAACATTACTAAGAGTTTAAGTAACTGGCAAACAGTTGTCAGACCCAGTATTCAAACCTAAGCAAGTGGATCCAAGAGCCTGTGCTAACTATTCGGCTTTAAATAGGGACATCCCAGTTTATGCTTGGCGTGCTAGCATAATTATTCACGGTGACCCATTTCATCCTCAGAAGGCCCAGTGGAAATGATAAATCCTATGGTTATGCTAGCTTTAGGTGACCCCAGCCATGCTCAAATATAAGAAAGATGTTCTCAGAGGATCAGAAATTAGAGAGTGTTCTGAGACTGAATACACATGGAATCGGGTGTGAGAGGGACCCAGAACATGATTTCGGTAAGAGAGAGTATGATCTCAAAGGATCAGTAACCAAGTGGGCCTCTTGCCTGGAGGCTGTCAGACCAGAAAGGGATCTGGGGGAAATTGGTATGGGGAGTAAAGGGTTACTACAGCAGGAATAGTGACTTCAGGTACAATAGATTGCAAAAATGGTCACACTACCTCTCCCACCAAGAGATAGTATCTATTTCTCCACCCCTTGAAACTGGACTGCCTTTCTTTGACCAAAAGAATGTGATGGAAGCAATACTGTGTGAGTTCCAAACACTGCTACCATGTGAACAAGCCTTGGCTCGCCTGATGGAAGATGAGAGATCACACAGAGAAGGACCAAGGTGCCACAGCTGATAGCCAGCCACTTGTCAGACATGCAAGTGAGGCCATTCAGGACCAGCCAGACCCCAGCAGACCAGCCAACTGGCTGCATATCCAGCAGCTGACTACAGATGCATGAACAGGACCATAGAAGAACTGACTGCCCACTGAGCCCAGCCCAAATTGCTGACCTACAGAATTGTGAGCTGAATAACTGGATGTTATTTTAAGCCGCTGGGCTTTGGAATGATTTGGGATGCAGCAAAGCTAACAAATATACCAGGAAGCCCTTGCAAATATCTCTAACTTCCACTCCTCATAGGTCTGGGCAGTGTTTCTTTGGGGGGCTCCGTGTTGGGCAGGAGGAGTGCTTGGGACAGAGGGACAGTGACTGTGTATCTAAAGTCACCTGTGAAGAATTGAAGATCACTGAGCCCCAAAAAAGGAGCCATGAAATATCTTTCCCAAGAAGACGTGTGTGGTCCCTTCTTCCAGATGATAAATCATATATATTTGAAAATGAGATAGGGACAGGGTAAATCTAGCCAAATATTTAAGACACTTTTTTTTTTATTCAGAAGCTATTCATTTTTGTTATTTAATGACACTATGAAAGAAGGGCCTGACAATTAGGCGTGCTCTTCTACGTAACTCAAGTACTAAATTACATCTGAATTGTTACCACAGCCCATAATGGTTGCCTCCAGAGAGGTTATGAAAAGACAACCCTTTCCCCCTTTGAAGCAGGCACTTGGACACGCCGCAGCTTTGGCTGTAAATTGCAGATAAGCCCCATTTCATTGCCGAGATGAGTAAATATCAGAACTGCTTACATATTTGCAAAAAGTAATTCATCTCATCAGCAAAAGGCGATATCTAGTGTTGGCCTATGTATTTATTTTTTATTGAGGTGAAACTCACATGTCACAGAATTAACCATTATAAAGTGTACAATTCCCTGGCATTTAGTGTATGCACAGTGTTGTGTGACTGCCACCTCTCTCTAGTTTCAAGACTTTTTCATCATAAACACTAACCTTACACACTTCAGTGATCACTGCCCCCCCACTGGTAACCGCTAATCTGCTTTCTATCTCTGTGGATTTGCCTGTTCTGGACATATCATACAAAGGAATCATTCACTTATGTGGCCTTTTGTGTTTGGCTTCTTTCTTAGCATAATGTTTTCCAGGTTCATCCAAGTTGTAGCATGTACCAGTACTTCTTTTTATGACTAAATTATATTCCATTGTATGCATATAGGAAAATTTGTGCATATATTCATCAGTGGGCATTTGGGTTGTTTTTACTTTTTGGCTGTTATGAATAATGCTGCCATAAACATCTGTGCACATGTTTCTGTTTGAACATGTTTTCCTTTCTCTTGAGGATATACCTAGGAGTGGAATTGCTGGGTCATATGATAATTCTATACATAACTTTTTGAGGAATCTCTAGCATTAAGATTGAGAGTAGGGGGGAACAAATTCCTTTTAATTGGTTTCTGTGTGTTGGTATTCTGAAAGTTTGGTGCTCTGAAACTTTTTCTATCATTATCCATTACAAAGAATGAAAAATAGGCCTAAGAAGAAAACGATTACTGCTATTAAAAATTTTTTTAATGTTTATTTTTGAGAGAGAGAGAGAAACAGACAGAGCATGAGCAGGGGAGGGGCAGAGACAGGAGGAGACACAGAATCTGAAGCAGATTCCAGGTTCTCAGCTGTCAGCACAGATCCTGACATGGGGCTCGAACCTGCTGACCACGAGATCATGACCTGAGCTGAAGTCAGACACTTAACCAACTGAGCCACCCAGGTGCTCCGGGAAGAATATATATTTTTAATTTAAAAAATTTTTAAAAAATGTTTGTTTATTGGGGCGCCCGGGTGGCTTAGTCGGTTAAGCGTCCGACTTTCACTCAGGTCATGATCTCGCGGTTCGTGGGTTCGAGCCCCGCATAGGGCTCTGTGCTGACTGCCAGCTCAGAGCCTAGAGCCTGTTTCAGAGTCTGTGACTCCCTCTCTCTCTGACCCTCCCCTGCTCACGCTGTCTCTCTCTCCCTCTCTCCTAGAAATAAATAAAACATTAAAAAAAATGTTTATTTTTGAGAGAGAGAAAGAGAGAGAGAGGGAGAGACAGAGCACAAGTTTGGGAGGGGCAAAGAGAGATGGACACAGAATCTAAAGCAGGCTCCAGGCTCTGAGTTGTCCACACAGAGCCCAATGCAGGACTCGAACCCACTGAATGTGAGATCATGACCTGAGCTGAAGTCGGACACTTAACCGACTAATCCACCCAGGCACCCCAGATTACTACTATTTCAAGTGATGCAAAAGTTAGGAAAAGACATATCTAAAAAATGTTTATTAGGCAAAAAATAAAATAGTAATGCAGGCAAACAATATTAAAAGAGATCAAGAAAAACATTTCATAGTGATAAAAGGAATATCTGTCCAAAAAAGATATAATAAATATCATGTTATGTGCAACCAGCCACACATCTGTGATACACACAAATCAAAAGTAGGTGGAGCTACAAGGAGAAATAGACAAATTTAGAATTAGAATGAGATTTTAAACATATTCTCTTTTGGGGGCGCCTGGGTGGCTCAGTCGTTGAGCATCTGACTTTGGCTCAGGTCATGATCTGACTTTGGCTCAGGTCGTGATCTCACAGTCCGTGAGTTTGAGCCCCATGTCAGGCTCTGTGCTGACAGCTCAGAGCCTGGAGCCTGTTCTGGATTCTGTCTCCCTCTCTGCCCCTCCCCCACTCACAGTCTGTCTGTCTCTCAAAAATAAATAAATGTTAAAAAAAAAAATACTCTCTTTTGGAGACTGACACATCATATTTGCCAAAAATCAATTTTCTGAGAATTCAGCACAGTTAACAGGCTTCATCTAGTGTGTGTACATATAGATCTGAGCCAAATACATTGCTTCCTAAGCAGTAGTTTCTAAGCAGTTGTTTGGCACATGAGAGCAGCTGAAGTCAAGTTGCTCAGCTAGCGTTACAGAAGGAATGCTGGCTGATGGGACCAAAGTGTTGGGCTTTGTTTCTAATTCCATCAGCTTGCTCAGTGCCTTTGATCTCAAGCCTGACCTCAAATTTCTCATCAGAAAAATTCATAGTTTTACTGGATTCAATTAATTAGGCAAGTATATACCGAGTGTCTAAGGTAACTCAGGCACTAAGCCAACATGGGGACTAAAATGTTAACTCACACATAGTCTCTACTATCAAGGAGCTCAGTTTGGTGAGCAGACAGGGAAATTTTTTTTTTTCATGCAGTGGATTGAGATAAGACCAGTGTGAATTTGGGGTTCTTTGGAACCCCTTCTTGGAGAGTAAGTAATGCCTCAGAGGGGACTTAAGCTTGACTGTGAATAAGCCAGACAGAAAGAGAGGAGGGGGAAGCCTTCAGGCTAGGGGGTCTCATGTGTGCAAAGGCATTCCCCAGGGAATGGGTTAGTATGGTTGGAGGGCTTCTAGTTCTAGTGGGAAAGTAGCAGCCAGCAGGATTGTAGAGGGGCCCCCTCTGAAGGGGTCCTGTGAGTTTTCTCATAAGTTTGGGGCATTAGGCTATAAGCAATGAGGAGCCATTGAAAGGTTTCAGATGAAATATGGGGCAAAACAGGGGCGCCTGGGTGGCTTAGTGGGTTAAGCGTCTGACTTTCGCTTAGGTCATGATCTCGCGGTTCATGGGTTCGAGCCCCGCGTCGGGCTCTGTGCTGACTGCCGGCTCAGAGCCTGGAGTCTGTTTCTGTCTGTGACTCCCTCTCTCTCTGACCCTCCCCTGCTCACGCTTTCTCTCTCTCTCTCTCCTAGAAATAAATAAAACATTAAAAAAATTAAAAAAAAAAGAAATATGGGGCAAAACAGGTCCATTTCTGTATCAGTTAGGAAGGACATTGGGTTTGAGGTTAGTGTTGAGGAGAATGACTACCATGACTTCCTGTGCCTTTGCCAAAACCTCAGATGTGAGGCCTTCTGGCTAAGCGTCTGGGATTTTACATTGTTGGAGGATTTGCTGTGACCCTGGGGGTTGCAGCTTTTTATAAGTTTGCTGTGGCGGAACAAAGAAAGAAGGCATATGCAGATTGCTACAAAATTATGATTGCAGGAAAGATTTTGAGGAGATGAAGAAGGCTGGTATCTTTCGGAGTACAAAGTGATTTTGGAATGTAAAGAATTTCTTAGGGTTGAGGGGCACCTGGGTGGCTCAGCTGGTTAAGTGTCTGCTTCAGCTCTGGTCATGATCTCATGGTTCGTGGATTTGAGCCCCGTGTTGGGTTCTGTGCTGACAGCTCTGAGCCTGGAACCTGCTTTGGATTCTGTGTCCCTCTCTCTCTGCCCCTCCCCTTCTCATACTTTGTCTCTCTCTCTCTCTCTCAAAAATAAATAAACATCAAAAAGTTAAAAAAAAAAAAGAAAAGAAAAAGAAAAAGAAAAGAATTTCTTTGGGTTGAGTTCCATAAAAGTTTGTCAGCAGCCTGTGTTCCTGAACTATGAAACATGAATATTGGGTTATGGAATAGTTTGTCTTGATAAATAAACAACTAACAAATAAATTTATTTATTTAAAAAATTTTTTAAATGTTTTTTTAAATTTATTTCTGAGAGAGAGAAAGAGAGAGAGAGAGAGACAGCGTGAGCAGGGCAGGGTCAGAGAGAGGGAATTGATACAGAATCTGAAACAGGCTCCAGGCTCTGAGCTAACTGTCAGCACAGAGCCTGACGTGGGGCTCGAACCCACGAACAATGAGATCATGACCTGAGCCGAAGTCAGACGCTTAACCGACTGAGCCGCCCAAGTGCCCCCAAATAAATTTAAAAAATAAGGAAAGAAAGAGAAGGAAAGTTGGGGCAAGAATGGAAAGTTGGAGAGTGTTGCCATAAAGTAGGTAGGAGGTGATGATGATGACCTAAGTTAATGTTGTGTGAGTCTGGAAGTTGAAAAAAAAAAGGAATGGTATTGAATGACTATTAAAGAGGCAGGTTTGGGGACTCCTCCAACCCCGTGTGTGTTGGGGGTGGTGGTGGCTGATCAAGATGGAGTCAAGGATGACTGGGATGCTTCCCATCCCTGAGACAGAAATTACTAGAATTACTAGGAGAGCAATGTTGAGTGTGTACAGAAGTTAGACATGTTGGTCTTTGGGCGGTCCTTGTGGCAGCTGCTTAACAGGCATTTGGATTTATGGGTCTGGAGTCAGGTTACGGATTTGTGCTTAGAAAGCATTGCGAATTATCCCCATGTAGATGGTGATTGGAGCCTCTGGGTCTGGAGAGCATCGTAGGTCCTTCCATTACCGAAAAACTGTCAAAAGGACAGAGGAAGAGGGGATCCTGATGTCGCAAAATTAACCTGTTACTTCCTCCTCCAAACATCCTCACTGACCTAAGGTGGCAGGAGCTTCTTCGAGAAGCATATTCACCTTAGTAGGCAAAGGCACGATCTGGGGCTTGGGAGACCTTGTGAAGGCTACACAGGGAGGGGGCACAGCTTTTTCCGACAGAACCGGCCAGACTGCTTTCTACTGGAGGTCTCTTAGCAGTTTCTAGTCTTCCGAAACCTGCCGCCATTGGAAGGGCCAACAGCGAGGTGCCAAGCTACACGTCTGGAGCATTGGGGTGCCTGGGAAGCCTGAGCAAGGGCATGCAGTTTTGGGGGTGCGGCTGGCCTGACGTGCTGGTGGCCTCTCCAGGGAAGGGCCGCTGGCGGGAGCCGGCATCTGCCGCTCCAACGAGGGCAGAGCAGAAAGGGGTGTCAGGAAAGTCCGGGATAAGGAGGCCCTGAGGACTGCGGTGGCAGAAACGGTGGCTGGAGTGACGTCTCTGCCTTCCCGTTGGCCCCACGCTCTTGAGATTTCTTTTGCAGGTGGGAGGTTCTTGTGCTAGTAGTTGTCTCCTGTCTGCACCTCTAAGCCTGCAGCCCTGTTTTTCTTCCTGCGAGAAACTTCTGCGGCATCTAGTCCGGGATCCTGGAGGCGAGTGAACTCCGATTCTCAGAAGAGTTGGGAGGGCACATGTTCTCCCAATGCTAAGTCGTTATTGGAGAACCTTTCACTCTACAGTAAAGTAAGTTCCCCAGAAGATATTTTTTGTATATCTGTTAGAATCAGTTTTGCTACTGTAAATGTGATCTCTGTGGAGGGAAGATTCCCCCTCCCTTCTTTAATGTAGGGTAAAGAAAAAAAGTGTAAAATAGTGAAAATAGAGTGTAGTAAGAAAAACAAAGCCCATTCATTAGTGCATCCGACTCATTGATCAGGTTACATACAGTTAACTATATTAAAGATGACAGGGAAACATACTTGCTTCTGGTACCTATAAATTTGGGTCAATGAGTGAATGCTGAATGATTTTACATAAACATTTATAAATATGTATAAACAGCATACCTCGTTTCATTGTGCTTCTATTGCACTTCACAGATATTGCATCTATTCTATTCTATTCTATTCTATTCTATTCTATTCTATTCTATTCTATTCTGTTTTGTTCTATTCTATTCTATTCTATTCTATTCTATTCTATTCTATTCTATTCTACAGATTGAAGGTTTGAGGCAACCGTGCTTTAAGCAAGCCTATAGGCACCATTTTTCAAACAACATTTGCTCACTTTGTGTCCCTGTGACACATTGTGGTAATTCTTACAATATTTGAAACTTTTTCATTGTTATTCTATTTATTATGGTGATCTGTGATCAGTGTGTACAACTCACTGAAAGCTCAGATAATGGTTAGCCTTTCCTAGTACTTTTAATACTAAATAAAGTGGGCTTTTTAAAAATTTATTTATTTTCAGAGTGAGAGCATGAGCAGGGGAGGGGGCAGAGAGAGAGGGAAAGAGGGAATCCCAAGCAGGCACTGAACTGCCAGTGCAGAGTGTGACATAGGGCTTGAACTATGAATCTTGAGTCTGACTTGAGCTGAAATCAGGAGTCAGATGCTCCACCAACTGAGCCACCCAGGCACCCCAAGTTTATTTAGTTTTGAGAGAGAGAGAGAGAGAGAGAGAGAGAAAGAGGGAATGAGAGAATCCCAAGCAGGCTCCACGTTGTCAGCACAGAGACTGATGTGGGGCTCGGTCCCGTGAACCATGAGATCCTGATCTGAGCCAAAATCAAGAGTTGGATGCTCAACCGAGTCACTCAGATGCTCCAATAAAGTATTTTTAAACTAAGGGATGCACATTTGTGTTTTAGACATAATACTATTGTATACTTAGTAGACTACAGTACAGTGTAAACATAACTTTCACATGCACTGGGTAGCCAAAAAATGAATTTGACTCGCTTTATTGTGATATTTGCCTTATTATAGTAGTCTGGAACCAAACCTGCAATATCTCCAAGGCATGCCTGAATACAGTTATTACTGTTTTAACCTTGGCCCTGGGCTAACTAGGGTAAACAGCTCAGGCCCTTTTATTTCAGACACAGTTGGCCCCTTTGCTTATCTGCCCACCAAATACTTCCTGTGTGCCAGACAGGTGGTAATTGCTAAGGTCTGTCGAAGGAAAAGACTACCACTAAATACCTAAATAAAAAGCCAGATCTAATGCTGATTGAAGCACAGCCTTCTCCAGCAAAGCAAGGAGCTGATCTAGATAGCGTTTGGGAAGTGTGGAGTCCAGGGATTGGTGGACTTTGAGAGGCAGCCGTGGGTTGACGCCAGCTGTGGAAACCTGCTTGTTTCGATGGGAACGGTGTGAACTGGCTGGGTTTCAAAAGCACGGGGCCATTTCTGGCTGACTTTCAGAAGTGTGTTCACTTGGGCAAGTTGCCATGGATTCATTAAACTGAAGCAAGCTGTCATTGATCCATGAAACCAGTTTAGAACTGGTTCTGGTGGTTACTTGTTGCCATAACCACAGAACATTTAATCTTTCCCTAGGAGTGTGGGAACTTCTTTATTTTCAGGTCTCTGCCTCCAAGAAAATCATCATCTATGCGGAGGATAGGCATGGAGGCTACACACACATGCAGCATAACACAGAGGTGAAAAGCACAGGCTTCCTGTAAATCTGGGAGACTGGAGATACTTGCATTCCCTTCCGCTCCTTCCTGGATCTCCACCCAGATGATATTTAAGGGATTAAAAAAGACTTAAACCTCTGAGGAAGGAGAGAACTCGAGGGGAGACAGCAGAAGAACAGTTGAGAACTGTCAATCACAATCTGGAAGCCAAAAAGCCAGCTGGGCAATTACTAACTGATCCAGCAGACCAGAGAAAGCTGAAACCATATTGCCTGCAGAGAAGGAAGCCAAGAAGCAAAATCCTGCTTTAGGAGCCTGGAAAATCTCAGGCATTGTGGTGCCACTTATCTCTGAAGGCAGGGGTGAGAGGTAGGGCTGAAACTGGAAAGATGGGGTGAAATTCTATAAATGAAGCAGTTAGGTTTCAAATCCCTTTTCACACCACAGGCAACCAAGCAACCCACCCTTGAGAGAAGGGAAAGGCATTGAACCAAGAGACTCCAACCAAGTTAAGGCAGAGTGGAAAAACAGGGAGCTCTGTGGAAAGAGGGGGACTCCGTGGAAATCAACATCTTGCAAAGTGAGATTCCAAAGCCACTTGCCCTGACTTGACTTCAAGGTAAAGAACTAGAGGGAGACCCTCTCGCTGGGGAAAACGAGCACTCCAGGAAAAAAGGACCTAGATGTGCTGACACATTTGCCAGGGAACGTCCTGAGGGAATGTCCCGAGAGAATAATTATGCAAAGAAGTCTACCACTTCCGCACACAGATTCTTCTTCTTGGTTTGAGTGTCTCACTCTTAACTATACACGAGTAGGTAAGAACTACCAGACATTTGAGGAAAGCCCACAAGCATGAAAATATAGAGAGAAACAGAAAAGAATTTGGAGGAAACTAAGACAGTAGAGGAATCAGAAAAATTAAGACACACAAGTAACGATGGCAGAGCAATAAAAGAAGTCTTGCATTCGTGAAGAAAAAATGAGATTTTCTTAAAAAGCCATATTTAAAAGCAAAAAGCAATCTCTTGAAAATAAAAATTATGATAAAGATAAATCAATGGATAGAAATTGACTTAAAAAAATCAATCAATGTCACATACTAGTTGTATGAGTTTGGGGGATGTTAATCAACCTCCCTGTGTCTTGACTTCCTTTCCTATAAAACGGGGATAACGATGGTTACTAACTTGCCACTAGTATTAGATTACATGAAATGAGCACATAGCTATGATTACATTATTTTTTTCACCTGCTATTTATCCATATATATATATTTTTATTTTAAATAGTTTATTGTCAAGTTGGTTTCCATATAACACCCACTGCTCATCCACACAAGTGCCCTCCATATATATTTTTAAATTAAAAAAATTTTTTTAAATGTCTTATTTATTTCTGAGAGAGAGAGAGAGAGGCAGCGTGAGCAGGGAGGGTCAGAGAGAGAGGGAGACACAGGATCCAAAGCAGGCTCCAGGCTCTGAGCTGTCAGCACAGAGCTCAACGCAGGGCTCGAACCCATGAACCGTGAGATCATGACCTGAGCCGAAGTCAGACGCTTAACTGACTGAGCCACCCAGGCACCCCTATATTTTTAAAATTTTTAATGTTTATTTATTTTTGAGAGAGAGAGAGAAAGGGAGACACAGAATCTGAAGCAGGCTCCAGGCTCTGAGCTGTCAGCATAGAGACTGATGTGGGACTCAAACTCACAAACTGTGAGATCACGACCTGAGCAGAACTCTTGACGCTTAGCTTAACCGACTGAGCCACCCAGGTGCCCCAACTATTTTACCATATTAATGCAAAAACAGGTATCAGTTCGTTGTTTAGTTTTAGCACATAAATAAGCTTGTTTGAATAATTGCTACTTTTAAGTCATTTGTTTCTTAGAAAAATTAGTCTATATATACAATATAAACAACTTAGAGGGGTGCCTGGGTGGCTTAGTCGGTTCAGCATCCAACTTCAGCTCGGGACATGATCCTACGGTTTGTGGGTTCGAGTCCTGCGTGGGGCTCTGTGCTGACAGCTCAGAGCCTGGAGCCTGCTTCAGATTCTGTGTCTCTCTCTTTCTCTGCCCCTCCCCTGCTTGGGCTCTGTCTCTTTCTGCTTCTCAAAAATAAATAAACATTAAAAAATTTTTTAAAAATAAACAACATGGAAAAGCATGTTATTAACTCAAAAGTTCTTTTATTTTATTTATATATTAGAATTAAAATTTTTAACGTTTATTTTTGAGAGAGAGAGAGAGACAGAGTGTGAGAGGGAGACACAGAATCTGAAGCAGGCTCCAGACTCTGAGCTGTCAGTATAGAGCCTGATGCAGGGCTCAAACCCACAAGCTGTGAGATCATGACCTGACCTGAAGTCAGATAGATGCTCAACCCACTGAGCCACCCAGGTGCCCCTATTTCTTTTCAAATGTTTATTTATCTTTTGAGAGCCAGGGAGAGCCCAGGGGAGGGGCAGAGAGAGAGGGAGATAGAGGATCCAAAGCAGGCTCTGTGCTAACAGCACAGAGCCCAATGTGGGGCTCGAACTCAGAACCATGAGATCATGACCTAAGCTGAAGTTGAAAGCATAGCCTACTGAGTCACCCAGGTGCCACTTTAAGTTTATTTATTTTGAAAGACAAAGCGTGTGCGCGTGCCTGCGTGGGTACTTGAGTGGGGGAGGGGGAAAGGGCAGAGAGAGAGAGAGAAGGAGAGAGAGAGAGAAAGAGAGAGAGAGAGAGAGAGCAAATCCTAAGCAGGCTGCAGGCTGTCAGCAAAGAACCTGACTTGGAGTTTGATGCCACAAACCATGAGGTCGTGACCTGAACTGAAATCAAGAGTCAACTGAATGAGCCACCCAGGCTCCCCTTAAAAGTACTTTTAAAACTAAATAATGAGTAATTATTTCTAAGGAAAAGAGAGCAATGGGAAATTGATGGAGCCTGCTGTCTCCTGTTTTACTTTTTCTTTTTTTAAAGAATTAAAAAATTTTTAATATAGTTCCAATCAGTGTGGATTTCAGCTCATTCATTACTAAACCTGGTCAGGGATTGGTTCAGTTTCCCTGTCTTCTCTTTGTGATGAACAAGGTATAAAAGTGTCTGTTGTACCAAACTTTAAACTTCATATTTTCCTTATTTATTTTTTTAAATATTTTATTTATTTTTGAGGGAGAGAGAGAGAGACAGCATGAGCAGGGGAGGGTCAGAGAGAGAAAGGGAGACACAGAATCCGAAGACAGGCTCCAGGCTCTGAGGTGTCAGCACAGAGCCCGACGCAGGGCTCGAACCCACGAACCCTGAGATCACGACCTGAGCCGAAGTCGGACGCTTAACTGACTGAGCCATCCAGGCGCCCCCATATTTCCCTTATTTTTTTTGACCTTGACAGATTTGGTGTCCTTCCATCTGGCTATGAGCAGAAAGTCCTTGATTTCCTGAATTTTATGAAGCATGGCTACAAGGCATGCAGAGTGGCAGGTTGGGGGTTGAATCCCATTCATTTTAAAAAGCTATATATTGGGGCATCTGGGTGGCTCAGTCGGTTAAGCGTCCGACCTCGGCTCAGGTCATGATCTCATGGTTTGTGGGTTCGAGCCCCGCCTCGGGCTCTGTGCTGACAGCTCAGAGCCTGGGGCCTATTTTCGATTCTGTGTCTCCCTCTCTCTCTGACCCTCCCCTGTTCACGCTGTCTCTCCTCTCTCAGAAATAAATAAAACATTAAAAAAATTAAAAAAAATAAAAAGCTTTATATTTAGTACCTTTCCCATGTGTCGAACACAACTAGGAGCTGGTATTTGTTTTCTTTCCATAATTTCACTTTGAAAAATATAAAAGTAACTGAAAAGTTTTTTAAAAAGTAGAGTTGTAAATTAAAGGTGAAGAAATCTCTCAAAAAGTAGAACAAAAAGAGAAAATGATGAAAAATAGGAAAGCAAATATAACTAGAAAATCAACCTAGGAGATACAATACCTGAATAATGGGAGAGAGGAGGAGAGAAATAAACAAATAAAAGACTAGATATATAAGATAGATGGAAAGAAGAAGTTATTGGAGAAATTATTTTATTTTATTATTTTTAAAAATTTGGGGCACCTGGGTGGCTCAGTCAGTTAAGCATCTGACTTTGGTTCAGGTCATGATCTCATGGTTTGTGGGTTTGAGCCCCGTGTCAGGCTCTCACGCTGTCTTTCTCTCTCTCTCTCTCAGAAATAAATAAAACATTAAAATCTTTTTAAAATTTATTTTAAATAATCTCTATACCCAGCGCAGTGGCTCAAATCATGACCTTGAGATCAAAAGTCACACACTGTTCTGACTGAGCCAGACAGGCTCTCCTTAGAGAAATTATTTTAAAAAATTGATAGGGCCCACTGAGTTCACCAAGGCACCTCATCTTGAAATTTTAGAACCCTTGGATAAAAAGATGATTATCAAAGCTTCTAGGTTGGGGCACCTGGGTGGCCCAGTCGTTAAAGCATCTGATTCTTGATTTTGGTTCAGGACGTTATCTCACGGTTTGTGAGTTCAAGCCCTGCATTGGGCTCTGTGCTGACAGTGTGGAGCCTGCTTGGGATTCTCTCTCTCTCTCTCTCTCTCTCTCTCTCTCTCTCTCTGCCTTTCCCCTGCTCATGACTCTCTCTTGCTCTCTCTGTCTCTCAAAATAAATAATAAAAAAAACTAAATAAAAATCTTCTAGGTTGAAAAAAATCAAATATAAAGGATTCAAAATAATAATAGCATTGACTGTTCAATAGTAACACTGAAAGCCAGAAGACAATAGAAATGTCTTCAATATTCTGACTGAAAAATATTATCAACCTGGAATTATAAAGTAGGTGCTTTATCAATCACATAAAGGATATATAATTGATAAAGTTTTCATCTCTAATAGTTCACCTTTCATGTTCCCTTTTTCAAAAAGTTCAGGAAAGGAAATCAAGAAAAGGGATAATATAAGATCCAGAAAATAGAAAATTCATCACACACACGCACACATGCGCACAAAAGAGGCAAAGGGAACCCCCAGATGATGGTAAAGGTAAATCTCAGATAGCAGCACCAGGGAGCCAACATTTCACGCAGGAGGCACCTGGAAATTTCTGAGAGGGAGATCTCGGCATTTATTGACATAGAGACAACTGAGTGAGAGCTTAGGGATGGTATCGTGACTGAAAATTAATGAAGTCCTCGAAGAAAAAGTAAAACTCAAAAATATTTGTGTGTGTGTGAAATCTAGGCAAACAAAACCATGAGGCAATTTTAATTCCAAAGCTAGCACACACATGTGTATAAGAAGAGAAATATAATTGCAGTGCTCTACATGTAATTAGTCTACTACATAGCTCAGCTGTGCATGGCACACGGTACGTGCTTAATATGTTGGAGCTTTGTATTAATGTGCTAAGTGGTACAACAGAGAAATGTAGAAAGTTCCATAAAAACACTACTGGGGGGCACCTGGGTGGCTCAGTCAGTTAAGCATCCAACTTCAGCTCAGGTCATGATCTCGTGGTTCATGGGTTTGAGTCCCATGTCTGGCTCTGTGGTGACAGCTCAGAGCCTGGAGTCTGCTTAGTGGATTCTGTGTCTCCCTTTCTCTCTGCCCTTCCCCTACTCATACTCTGTCTCTCTCTCGAAAATAAATAAACATTAAAAAAATTAAACAAAACAAAAAACACTATTGAAAGTAGAGCTTAATTCAGTCAGAGGAGCTAGGAAAGGCTTCCTAGGAGTGGAGAGGCACCACTGGTCTGGGAAGGCTCAATAGAGTTTGACAGATGACAAGCAGGAAGGACATTCCAGGTGGAGAAAAGCATAAGCTGCAACATAGAGGTCTGAAATTATGTGCTAAAAAAAGAAAACGTGAGCCAAGGATTTATATTCTATCAAGCTGATTTTCAAGTAGAAAGGCTATAGACAAACTCTTATGGACTCAGAGAATATTGTTCCCATGAACTCTACCTACAGAATATGCTAGAAAATTAGCCTCAGATAATCAAAATGACTCAAGAGACCTTGACATAAACTCTGGCATTGCTCATTAATAGCTCTGCATCACACAAAGAGAGATCACCAGACACGACATACTTCCCAGGGGAAGAGCACGGCACCACAGTGTCAAGAACATTGAGCCTACGTCTGATCATGATGGACACCCAAGGCTGGTGGAGACTAATTTAAGAAAACAGTTGGAAGCATTCAGATGCCTGGGTCCATAAGGAGAAGGAGGGAAAGGTGGAGTCATCCACGATAGTGTGAATTTTAGTGTATGTCACCTTCTAGTATTTAACGCAGCCCTGCTTATCTTTATACTGGTGCTGCCTTAGGATGTCTCCTAGGAGTTCTGAATCACACAATTCTGTTTGGCCTTCAGTTTGGCTCTCAGATGCAGAATTCTGAATTAATTATACTTCCCAGTTCTTAGCCCATCATCATCATTGGTCTGTGCAAGTTCCTTCTCTTGTTTTATTTATTCTCTCTTAACCTCACTTGCCACTTGCATCTCCTTCCTCTCCTAGAGCAAAGTGTTCTTCTATTTAATGTGGTTTTATTTCCCTGTATTGTTATTACAAAATATGTAGTTTTGTGTGCACATGGATTTTTGTTTACCAAAAATGTGCATCTATACAGCTTAGTCGTGGTTACTACTCTTTCAGTCCAGCCATGTTTCAGTGTACATCTGACCCGTTGCTTCTAATTGCTACACAGCCCTTTACATGTGCATCGATCACATTCTACTAACTGACTCTCCCAATGATGGGCACCTAGATTATCTCCCACTCACTGTTCCACAAATATTGATGTAATGAATGTCTTTGCATGTGTCCCTTTATGGACTTGAGATCAGTTTAGCACTGGACAGAGCTTAAATACTGCCCAAATGCTTATTTTATAATAACAAGTATTTACTGAATGTTACTCTAGTACCAGGCACTGTTTTGGGTTCTAAGCATACAGTAGGAAACAAGATGGACAGTCTTTGATCTCAAACAGCTCACTTTGTAGTGTGAGGAAACTGAATAAACACATTTTTACAGGTAGTAAAAAGCTCTATGCATAATTAAAACAGTATGATGTGCTAATGTCAGAGTGGCTATTTAGATTACATAGATGAGAGTGGACGTTAGAGTTAAGACCTGTATGAGAAGAAAAAGTCAGCTAACTGGAGAGTTTGGTTAAGAGCCTTCTAGGCAAAGGTCTTGGCGAGTGTAAGGGCCCTGAGGAGGGAATAATCTTGATGTACAGGGACACCAGCAAGGGGCCCAGTATAGGTAGATGCAGAGCATGATAAGGAGTCTGCTGGGTGATAGGAATCAGGTATCCAGGCACAGCTTTAGCTGGGTCTTCTGCAAAACTATAATCAAGGTATCTTTGAGGGTTGAGCTCTTATCGAGGCTCATCTGAGGATTTACTTCCAAGCTCAGGAAGTTATGGAAGAATTCAGTGCCTTGTGGGCTGTTGGACTGAGGGCCTCCATCTCTTGCTGTCCACTGGAGATGGCCCTCAATTCCTCGCTCTGTGGGTCTTCCCATCACGGGTGTTTGCTTTCTCAAAGCCCGCAAGTGGAAGGGAGACTCCTAGCCAGATGTTTTACAAGTTATGCAATGTTATCAGGGAAGTGACATCTATCACCTTTGTTGTATTCTATTGGTTAAACATATGTCCAGGTCCCAACCACTCAAGCAAGGAGGATTATGTAAGCCATGAATACCAGAAGGCAGGGATCACGGGGGCCACCCTAGTGTGTGGCAGCCACAGTAAGGTTAGAGAGGTTAGGGGCGTGTTAATATCATGAGTGCTACTGCAAGTATGAAGTTTTTTCTAAGTGGGTGGAAAACTGTTCAGAGTTTTGAGCAGAGGATTATATCAGATTTAAAATGCCTAGGGACGCCTGGGTGGCTCAGTCTGGTAAGCATCCAACTTGGGCTCAGGTCATGATCTCATGGTTTGTGGATTCGAGTCCCACGTCAGGCTCTGTGCTGACAGCTTGGAGCCTGCTTCCAATTCTGTGTCTCCCCCTCTCTCTCTGCCCTTCCCCTGCTCATGCTCTTTCTCTGTCTCTCACAAAAATAAACATTAAAAAATTAAAAAATAAATGAAATGCCTAAAAAGGAGGTACCTGGGTGACTCCGTCCATTAAGTGTCTGACCCTTGGTTCCTCTCAAGTCATGGTCTTATGGTTTGTGGGATCGAGCCCTGTGTGGGGCTCTGTGCTGACAGCACTGAGTCTGCTTGGGATTCTTACCTCCCTCTCTCTCTCTCTGCCCTTAGCCCGCTCATATGCATGCACTCTAGAGAGAGTAGAACCTCTTTTTCAAAATAGGCATTTTAAAAAATGCCTAAATATTTCTCTGCTTCAGTGTTTAGGGTTGATCGTAGTGGGGCCAGTAGGCAAGCAAGAACTCCAGATAGGCTCTTGCTGTATTCTAGATGACGGTAGCCTGGCTTAAGTGGTAGAATATTTTAGAAGGAAGTGGAAAGAATGGAGATATACCTT
Source organism: Hyaena hyaena (assembly GCF_003009895.1). Classification (NCBI taxonomy): domain Eukaryota; kingdom Metazoa; phylum Chordata; class Mammalia; order Carnivora; family Hyaenidae; genus Hyaena; species Hyaena hyaena. Next base: position 360,347 of record NW_024080934.1, on the reverse strand, counting down.
AGAGGTAAAGTTGATAGCTCTTCCTGACGACTTACTGTGTGGTTGTTACAGGCAAACAAAATACTTGGGTTGACCCAAGTATACAAATGCTATTGTTGAAAGACCCAGAATCAGAACTCTGCCTGTCTGGCTTTTAGGATAGGCCTTTTTCTACTATGACATTACACCCTTATAGATGCCATATATATATACTATAGTATACTATATGTGTACGGTACTATGCTATGTGTATAGTATATGTGTACTATAAGTGTACTATACTACACATAGTATAGTATATATAATATATATAGTACACATTTATATAGTACATATTTCTCTTCACCAACTCCCATTTCTTATCTTCTACCTCTCACTCCCCAAATTTTGCTTTTGACAGACATAGCACAGGTTGCTTTGAAGGGGAGGCAGTGATGCTGCAGCTTTAAAAGATGTTTTTGGTATTGGTAACATTAATATTGCTCGTAGTAAGTGGGGATAGCAAAAGCAATAGCCTCAGAGAAGAGAATATGCCTACTCCAGTACTGGAAAGAGACCTGTCGATTCTTACATGTAGCAGCTCTTGTGATGCACCTTCCACACATTTATGGAAGTCTGGACAGACTGAGCAATGCAAAGTGTGGGAAAGAGACTCCGTGCTGTCTTCTTGATGTGCACCCTCCTGACATGTGGGGTTTGTCTTATGAATGCTTTATGTAGTGCCCTGCTTCCTTTCCCTGGGCTGTCCTCATGGTCAAGAACTGTCATGGGATGTGTTCTTCTAACTCCGTACTAGTCTTCCAGAGTAGACAAGGTCATCAGAGTAGAAACTGTCTTCAGAGGAATAGCTACCAATTATTGAGTCTTTATTCCATGCCAAGCGATATGTTAAGTAGATCTACCAGCTCATTTAACCCCCAAACAACCTTGTGAATTCTTATCCCATTTTAGAGGTAATAAAACTAAAGTTGAAACAAGCTGACCTACACTTTGCTAATGCTCTTACCTACCTGTGTCTGAATGTAAATCTCTTTCTTATAAAAAAGAAATTATTGAGGGCGCCTGGGTGGCTTGGTTGGTTAAGTGTCTGACTCTTGGTTTCGGCTCAGGCCATGATCTTATGAGACTGACGCGCTACCTACTGCGCTAACGAGGCACCTTCAGGCCATGATCTTATGGTTCATGAGTTCTAGCCCCACATCTGGCTCTGCGCTGAAAGGGTGGAGCCTGCTTGGGATTTCTCTCTCCCTCTCTCTCTGCCCCTCCCCAGCTCTCTCTTTCTCTCTCTCTCTCAAAAAATAAATAAACATTAAAAAATATATTTAAAAAAGAAAAAAGAAATTGCATCACTGGAGAAACATTTAAGTGAAATTCCTTTAGTCATTTCTCCTTCTGTGTGGTTAACTGGTTAATTGTTAGACATTTTGAAAAAACTCTTAGGAAGCTTTTAGTTTTTTATTTTTATTTTTTTCATGTTTTTAAATTTTATTTTATTTTTGAGAGAGAGACAGAGCACAAGTGGGGAAGGGGCAGAGAGGGAGACACAGAATCTGAAGCAGGCTCCAGGCTCCAGAGCCTGACATGGGGCTGGAACTCATGGATGGTGAGATCATGACCTGAGGTGAAGTTGGATGCTTAACCGACTGAGTTACCGAGGCCCCCTATTAGGAAGTTTTTATTTTTTTAAATTTTTTAAAATATTTTTATTTATTTCTAGGAGAGAGAGACAGCGTGAGCAGGGGAGGGTCAGAGAGAGAGAGGGAGACACAGACTCTGAAATAAGCTCCAGGCTCTGAGCTGGCAGTCAGCACAGAGCCCGACACGGGGCTTGAACCCACGAACCGCGAGATCATGACCTAAGCGAAAGTCGGACGCTTAACCGACTAAGCCACCCAAGCACCCCATAAAGAAGGAAGTTTTTAAAAGTCTATATCTTTCAAAAAAATTTCCTGTTAAAATCAACATATTTATTTCCCTTTCTTCCCCATGGCCCAGGAATCATTGTTTTGCCCAGCCTACCAGAAGACAGTATCCATTCTCTTAGGATTCTTCCCGAGATTAAGGTAAATATTCTTATTTTTCAAATAGGTAAGGGGCGCCTGGGTGGCTCTTGATTTTGGCTAAGGCCATGTTCTCACAACTTGTGAGATCAAGCCCCACGTCAGGGCTCTGTGCTGACAACATGGAGCCTGCTTGTGATTGTCTCTCCTTCTCTCTCTGACCCTGCTCTGCTCTCTCTCTCTCAAAATAAATAAATAAACAAACATTTTAAAATAGGTAATTCACTGAGTTTATTCTGGCACAGACAGCTGCTTTAAAGCTTTAATTAAAGCAATTAAAGCAGACTGGTTTTAAAGAGATTAGTTTCCAATAGACTGAAAAATATCCACATTGTGATGAGCATGAAACAGATATAGGAACATTCGCATCAAGTAACAGGAAGTAGCTGAATCACTTCTGGGGAGGTGGAGTTTGGGTAAGCTCACCCACTTTTGCCTGATTTTGATTTCAAACAAACAAACAAAAATCCAAGGAAGACATTTCAAACTGGACAGCTGGGAAGGGACACCGGAAAGGCAAGTAGGAAAGTGACATAGAAAAAGGCAGCTAAGGAAAGGTACGTTACTAAGCCAGCTACCTGGGGGAAACTCTGGGAGTTAATGCAACATATACACTCCAAAATTACTCCACTTGAGGGACAAAGGACCTGAAAGTCATGGGTGAGGGCTGCCCTGTGTGTTTGTGTGTATTAGCCGTGGGGTAATTTTCTGTGCATCTGACCTTCCCCCAGTCCCAAAAAGCACCTTCTGGAATTGGGGATGGGGAGGGTGGGCCCTCGGGCACAAGGGTGCAGATGCTGACAGTTGTAAATCACACTGACAGGTCTTTGGAATGAGAGCTGGGCACATGGCAAATGCTACCCATGTTAACGAGGGGGAAGATAAACAGGATTCGTTGTATGTTGCGGATGGGAATCTAGATGTTACTGCTTTTATTGGGGGTGGGTTTGATTTGATTTGGAAACACCTATCAGAAGTACAACTGATTCAGTAATTCTGCTTTTAAGGCTCTGTCTGCCAGATACTAAAAAATGTGCAAAATGCTATTTGGATAAGACTATTCATCACAGCATTGTTTGTAATGGCAAAAGGTTAGAAGTGCCCTTAAGATTCTTCACTAGAGGACTGGTTAACTTAACTGGTGCAATGATACATTTAAACAATGCAAAACTATGTTGGTTTGAAAGAGGAAGCTCCTTGTACAGGGATATGGAATGACTGCAAAGATATTCTGTCAGGAGAAAAAAGACCAAGGTGCAGCAGTATTTGTATGCAAACATTTGGCTTAAAAAGACAGTTGGTAGTGGGAGAATATATGTGTGTACTTATCATATATGCATGAAAGTCTACAGAAAGATACATGAGAAGCTGGGTGTCGTGGAGAAAGGGAAGTGAGGACAAGAGCGAAGGAAGACATCTTCTGCAGAGTGGCTGCACTGCATTAGCTATTCAAAAGTAAAATTTAAATAATTTACAAAGAACAGTTTATCTTGAGGGCAGTAGGGAGCTACTGAAGTTTCGATCGCTGACTGATGGCAGAGGAGTGACACAATGAGACCTGTTACGACACACTGGCAGTTAGGTGGGATGCAGGGCAGAGGTAATGACTGAATAAAGTAAGAACGAAACTTTGGTTCCCAAATGACAGGGAAGATTATTTAGCTGCTGACCTCTCAGACAGTGTACCTGAGTAGATGGGAGACTTGGTGTGAAGGTAATAATTAATGGCGTATCTGTTCTGTGCTTTCAGATTCTGGAGGTCTATTTGGCATTTGTGAATCACAGCCAGGGTTTGTTTACCCATCTCCCGCAAGTCAGCTTGTCTGGAACTCACACTTCTTATACTCACTCTCACAGAGTAAGCCAGTATTTCCTCTGCCCTAAATCATCCCACAGCAACCAGAGACCACCACCTGCAGCCCAAAGCCTGCTGAAATTATTCAGACCAACCAATCCTAAAACATTTACTTTACTCTGCCTTGTCTTTCCCGCAGAAGCCCCAGCTATGGACCTGACCTTATGCCTTCCCCTCACTCCTGCTTCCGCCTCCTCACCAAAACCTGATGCATCCCATGTGGCCCTGTGTGTTGTGACAGGGACCCTCCCCTTGGGAAATGGTAAGTAACACAGTTCTTCTTTCAATGGCATTGACCTCTCTGGGTTGTCATGCAGTCACCTCTGTAAATTAAAACCCCAAAGGTACAAATGAGACAATATCTAATTTTGGATAATAGACCTTACTTGGGGCAAATTTTTCATCCTAGAAGAATGCAAAGTATCTCAGACTGTTTTCGAGTCTAACCACTCCCTAGGAAATTTGAGAATTTGAAATAAACAGAGAAAATCAGTGATGTAAAAAAAAAAAATGGAGACAACAAGATTGCTTTGTTTGTGGTCCAGTGACAGAATTAAACCCAGGTGGGAGAAGGGTTCCTGAGATAAGAAAGAATAAAAGACCCAGGAACCAATGAATTCTACTGTCTGGCAGCTATGAGTTTGTATGCATGAAACAGTTCACTTCCCCAGGGGAGTCTCCATGGTGAGGGCTTTGCTTTGCTTTCCACACTTCTAATGCTCTCTGCCATTAGAGTATATAAATTTCCACTTATGACAAAACTAAAACCAGAGTCCTGAAAACATACACACACATGCACCAAAAAATGAAACAGGGATGCCTGAGTGGCTCAGTCAGTTAAGCGTCCGACTCTTGATTTTGGCTCAGGTCATGATCGTCTCATGGTTTGTGGGATCGAGCCCCACGTCAGGTTCTGCACTGACAACGTGAAGCCTGCTTAGGATTCTCTCTCTCCCTCTCTCTCTCTCTCTCTCTCTCTCTCTGTCCCTCCCCCGCTCACATGCACTCTCTCTCAAAAATAAATAAATAAACCCAAACAACTTTATTAGGCTAAAATCCACACACTGTATGTGTCAGTTTTTTAGGGCTGCTATAACCAATTCCCACAAACGAAGTAGCTTCAATCAACAGAAATGTATTCTCTCACAGTTCCAGAGTCTAACAGTCCAAAACCATGGTGTCAGCAGGGCCAAGATCCCGCTACAGGTTCAGGGGAAGAATCCCTCCTAGTCTCTTCCTAGGTTCTGGTGGCTGTCGGTAATCCTTGGTGTTCTTTGCGTTGCAGTTGCAGGGTTTCAATCTGTCTGTCTTCATATGGCCTTCTTTCCCCCTTTATCCTCTGTGTCTTCAAATGTCTCTCTTCTAACAAGGGCACCAATCATTGGATTTAGGGCTCACTTCATCCAGTATGACCTTAACTTAACTTGATTACATCTGCAAAGACCTTATTTCCACGTAAAGTCACACTCTCAGGTATTAGGGGTTAGGACTTCAACAGATCTTTGTGTGGACACAAATCAACCTATAACACCATACAATTCGCCCATTTAAAGCTTACAATTTAGGGGGTGCCTCGGTGTCTCAGTCGGTTAGGCATCCGACTTCAGCTCAGGTCACGATCTTGTGATCCTGACTGTTAACAGTTTTCTTTTTTAGTTTTTTTCTGAAAGAGAGAGGGAGAGAGACAGTGTGAGCAGGGAAGGGTCAGAGAGAGGGGGAGATACAGAATCTGAAGCAGCCTCCAGGCTCTGAGCTAGCTGTCAGCACAGAGAAGGAAGTGGGCCTCACACCCACAAATCATGTGATCATGACCTGAGCTGAAATCGGATGCTTAACCGACTGAGCCACTCAGGCACCCCAGTAGTGGTTGTCTTTAGAGAGAGTAGTTTTCAGGTCTGGGGAAACTTTCTATCTCACTTGCTATACAGAATAAATACATGCTATAAACAAGAGAGGGAAATCTCCTCTAGCTTTTTCTATGAATATTTAATTAAACATTTTGTAAAATCACTATTGTACTAAATAATGTTTATATCATGTTATTATTCTGCCTTTTTAAAAACTTCAGAGGCACCTGGGTGGCTCAGTTGGTTAAGCATCTGACTTCAGCTCAGGTCATGATCTTGTGGTTCGTGCGTTCAAGCTCAGCATTGGGTTCTATGCTGACAGCTCCAAGCCTGGAGCTGCTTCAGATTCTGTGTCTCCCTCTCTCTCTGTTCTCTCCCACTCATGCTCTGCCTCTCTCTCTCAAAAATAATAATAAAACATTAAAAAATAAAACTTCACATAATATGTTATTTGAATATTCCCAAAAAAAGATTATTTGGGGGCATGTGGGTGACTCAGTTGGTTAAGCATCTGACTTCAGCTCAGGTCATGATCTCATGGTTCATGGGTTTGAGTCCCACATTGGGCTCTCTGCTGTCAGCAGAGCTGGCTTCAAATTCTCTGTCCCCCTCTCTCTCTGCCTCTCCCCTACTCCTGTTCTTACTCTCAAAAAATTTTTTTTAAATTAAAAAAAAAGATTATTGGTACTGCCTGAATTATAATTCATGGATCAGAGTCAACTTGTTTAGCTAATATTCTATCACTGAATGCCTGATTTGCTGTTTACAATTTTTCATCACTTACGGGGCATCTGCGTGACTCACTCAGTTGAGCTTATGACTCTTGATTCAGCTCAGGTCATGATCTCACGGTTTAAGATCAAGCCCCACAGCAGGCCCTGTGCTGACAGCTTGGAGCCTATTTGGGATTCTCTCTCCTCTGTCTGCCCCTCCCCCACGCTCTCTCTCACACACAGAAAAATGAATAACTTAAAAAAAATGCTGTAATCAGCATTTTTATCACTAAATTTTTGTCTATATCCTTGATTATTTCCATAGGTGAAGTTCTTAAAATAAGGACTATTGGGTCAAAAGACATGACTGTTTTAAGATGTTTTATTCACAGGATTGAATGCCTTTGAAGACATAGTAATATTGAATTATTTATTCTTTTTAGCTTCAATTATGCTAGTGTAATTGCCTAAAATTTCTGTATTTTCTATGGAAGTAGCAAGGGAAAGGGGTGAAAGACTTGGAATGACTGTTGCTCTCATAGGCAGGAGACTTAGATTCTTTAGGTTCTCAGAAAACTCTCAAATGCCTAGAAGCTTTACTTACCTTATCTTTAAGATAAAGGAGGGGGTTCACAGCCCTAAAATTCTCTAGTTCTCCTCAGGCTCCTCAGACAGGCCACGTCATGTCTCCCTCAGGAGATGTGGGGCTCTGTACTGTCAGCAAAATGAAGATATCTCAGTGGAGGATATGTTTTCATGGTCCCTTACCAAGAGAGATGCTTTTTCTTTTTCTTAAAGATTTTATTTATTTACTTTTTAAAAATATTTTATTTATTTCTAGGAGAGAGAGAGAAAGAGAGAGCGTGAGCAGGGGAGGGTCAGAGAGAGAGGGAATCACAGACTGAAACAGGCTCCAGGCTCTGAGCTGGCAGTCAGTTCGAGCCTGACATGGGGCTTGAACCCACGAAACACGAGATCATGACCCAAGCAAAAGTCGGACGCTTAACCAACTAAGGCACCCAGGCGCCCCTAAAGATTTTATTTTTAAGCTATCCCTATATCATGGGGCTTGAACCCACAACCCCGAGATCAAGAGTTGCATGCTCCACTAACTGAGCCAGCCAGGTGCCCCAAGATATGCTTTTTCACAGATGAACTAAAGTCCTTAAAAACACTGTTAAGCAAGTATTATTATCTCTGTCTTACAGCTCAAGGATCGGAGGCCCAGAGAATTTGGGTAACTTGCCCAAGATCACTCAACTAGGTCACTCCTGGCAGATGTTAGAATGAGCTCCAATTCTGTGTGGCTCCAAAGTCTTGGCTGTTACCACTTTACAATATCTGGAAGTTGGACAGAAATTGTATATTTATGGGCTTGATATTATTGACCACACACACATTCACAAACTCTACACCAATCATTTCTTTCCTAAGAATTTATTTATTTATTTATTTATTTATTTAGCAATCTCTACACCCTGCGTGAGGCTCGAACTCATGGTTCTTCTAGGGATGGTTATGCTAGTCACGTTAGGTTAATGTAGCTTCATGCTGTTGTGTGTTCCTCTGACTGGGCCAACCAGGCTCCCAGAGAATTTTTATTTCAAAGGGACTTAATGGTGAAGCACTACTCATGCATGAATTCCAATACCAGAAAAACAGTATAAACAAAACCACTGGGAATGCGGTACTATAACTTTATGGGTAAAAAAGAAAAAGCCCACAAGAATATTCACCTTAGAAGGTGCAGGAATTCTCTCAAAAAATGCCTCAAACTATGGCAACTCTTTGTCCTACCTGAAGTCTATATCGGCCAGTCCTTTATAAGTTTGTCTCCTCAAATACTTGAAAAGACGCCTACTGAATCTGCAAGCATGTGAAGGTGCAATTTTTATTTTTCATTTAATTTTATTTATTTCATTTTACTTATTTTAAGTAGGCCTCATGCCTAGCGCAGAGCCCAACACAGGGCTTGCATTCATGACCCTGAACTGAGATCGTAAGTCAGACACTCAACCGATGGAGCCACCCAGGCACTCCAAATGTGTGATATTTGAAACAATTTTACTATGTTAACTGTTCCTTGAGAATCTTTCTCAGTCTTCTTATTATTTTTCTTGGTTCCCTTTTTTCCTCCACGTTAACACTTTACAAAGCCCTGTAGAGCCACTAGGAAGCAGATTTCTATCACCTATAACAAAACATCTAAGATTACTTCTAAGATCATTTCTTGTATCTCCCCTCACATGCCAGCACCTTCAGCATCCTTTGGTGAATGAATCTTTCCAGTCTCAAAAACATGAGGCTACATTAACTTTAAGTGACTACAATGTAAGCATCCCTGGAGGAAACATACATTTGCCAGACAGTCTTTAAAACCTTTACATTTTCAAGGGTTGTAAAATTTGGCTATTTTTACAGAAATCAAACTGTCCATCATAAGTCTTTAGTATTTTTGTCTATTTTCTTGACTTAGTTGTTTTTGCTATTTATTCCTGTAGCTTTTACTGCATTCCTGCTTAGTGCCAGGAGAGTGTGGGCTGTATTTGTCTTGTTCACCATTATATCTCTATCACCCAAAACATAGCAGATGCCCAATAAATATGTCCTCTGTCTACCCCCTACTTATTGAGATATAACTGATATATAATGATAAATACTTGTTGAATGAATAAATCTATGTGTTCTTCCTCTATTGATTTGAAACACTTTTTTTTTTTTATCACATTTTAAATACGGTATTTTTTTTGCTAAGCTTGGAGGGACTTACCACAAATACTGCTTCATAGCTGGCAAGACAAATCAAGGTGCTGTAGAAAACAGGGAGTGGGGGAGAGGAAAACAGATGATAAATTTGTGCTTTGGGCACGTCCTTTTTTTTTGAAAAATTTTATCAGTTTGAGAGAGAGAAGGGGAAGAGCATAGAGAGAGAGGCATAGAGAGAATCCCAAGTAGACCCACATGATCAGTGCACAGAACCTGATATGGGGCTAAAACTCACAAACCATGAGATCATGACCTGAGCTGAAATCAAGAGTCAGACACTTAACCGACTGAGCCACCCAGGTGCCCCTGGGCATGTCCTTCTAAAATAAGCCAGATTTATTGGCTTAAAAGATCTTCTCTAGCAGGAAAGGCTTTTTTTTCTGAATCACTTTTTAAATTTTTTCAGAAGACATTACTGCAGCATTGTCTACTGAGATACAATCTCCTACAAATGTTATGTTATGCTTTTATAGACTGTACCTTACTGGACTTGAAGTTTAATTATTTTTGTTTTTGTATTCTTTTTCAGTTCACTTTCTGAAGCCATTTTGGGAAATAAATCCAAACAGGTTTATTCAAAATTATTCCATTTAATTTAGGGCCGATGGCCAGATCCATCTGACCCAGGAGCTAGTTTTTTTCCTGGTCAGTGAGAAGGCAAATATTTCATGATTAATATGACTGAAATAAAACTCTTAGGTATTAATTAGTTCAGGCTACAATGGTTGCTACACCAGTCATAATCTCTGGTGTAACTTTGTGCCTTCTCATTGATCTAAAAGTGTGTCCTTCACTTTTTTTTTTTATAACTGTGTCCAGTTTTTTGTTTCCCTTCATGTTCAACAGCTTCTGTTCTCTCCAGTTATAAACAATGAAACAAATGGACAATGTAATATTTGTCTGACCGTCAAGGTCACACCTGGGATTCAGAGATTCAAAGCTAAAATGCAACATTAAGGTACATTACTTCAGGAGGGACTGAAAAGAACACAGATAATAGTAGCAAAATACTGTATCAAGACATGTTAAAAATCATAATTTTGGTGTGGGTTTGGCTAACACTTTTTAAACTGGACCTTTGTTTCCTTGATTATACTTCTGGGTTTTCTCTATTCTTTTCTTGCCAGTCTAAATACATCGTATCAGAGCCTCAGGGACAGGAGCTAAACCAATTCTATGTCGTGTAATAGCTGCACACATGTTGGGGCCCAGACGTTGCTGGGTGTTTTTCCCCCCTCTCTTGTTTGTTAAACACCTTGCCTTCCTTCAGAAACACTGATGGGTTCCCAGCCTCTTCTCTTGATTTTATGCAACCTTACCTAGATTTTTATCAGCCTTTTCTCGGAGTGCCAACAAATCCATCTGCTTCAAAGCAACAAATGACACAGCCTAAATAAACAATCTTACATTGAGGGCTGCGGAATCACTCACTCCGTGTTTATGGCAATGCTGATTCGGGACATTCTGCTCTCAAAGGCTGAGTCCTTTCGGAAGAACAGTGATTTTCCCCATCCTACCACGAAGGATGGGATCTGGCGGGCAAAAGCACGCCAGCGTTTCAAGAGTGCCCACCTAAACGACCAGAGAAACTCAAGCTCATTTCACCGGCAATTCCACAAAGGGCGCGCCGCCCTATTCGGAAGATCGAAATCACCTGCTCAAGGTCGCACATCCTCTAGTTACCGCATGCAATCAGCAGGGTTAGGCAGGGCCGCTGGGTCTACCGCCCGTTGGCTCCGGCGACACACCGGGCCCACCTGGTACCCTGCAATCTGCGCAACCGCGGGTAGAACGCGCCCTCTCGCGACCGACTTCCCGCCGCAGCCCGGCCTGGAACAAACGCCCTCCGGGGCCGGCGACCTGCGGCGGCGGCGGCGACGGCGGGGCTGGGGCCCCGGAAGGAGGCGGTGCCGGGCGGCCCGAGGCTGCGCGCGCGGGGGGATGGGGGCGGGGCGCGCCTATATAAGCCCCGTGCAGCGGAAAGGGCGGGCCTGGGCGAGAGCGGCGGAGTCGGCGGAGCGCCCGGCGCCGCAGACGCCGCCCGCGAGGACAGGGAGGGGAGCGGGGGGAGGCGGGAGGAGGAGACGCAAGTGCGGGGTGGCGCCGGTCCACCTCCGCAGCTCTCCTGGCTCCCGCCTGCTTTCGAAGGCGGGCCCGGGCTGCGGCAGCGGCAGCGGCCTTGGCGGCCAGCGGAGGTGAAGCCGAGCTGCGGCGGCGTGGGGAGGGCAGGGCTGGGCGGCTCCCGCCGCGGTGAGGTGGAAGGGCAGCCTGGCATCCCCGGGGCGGGGCAGCCGAGGGCAGGTGGCCCGTGCGTTTTCCTCCAGGTCGGCCTCCTCAGAGGCACCTGCAGAAGGGGCCGCAGCCTGGTGCCTGGGCGTCCGGAGGCTGCGGGAAGGGCGGGGGTCGGTGCCCTCGGGGCGCGTAAGTGACCACCCAATAGAGGCGACTCTGGCGCGGGCCCCTGCGGGGACTGAGGGTCAGCGCTGGCGTGCACGGGGCCTGTTCTGCCCTTGCTGTGGGGTGCTCTGTAAGGGGATGCGCCGGGGTGAAGGTTGCGGGTTGCGAGGACCTCTGACCAGGGCGGTGTTAAGGCTCGCGGGGATGAGCCTTTCCAGCGGTGCGGTGTGAGTGGTTATGGGTTAGTCTAAACAGAACGGAAAATCAGTCGGGGCGCTCGCAAGTACCTCGCTACGAATGTCCAGCGGTGACGGACTTGCCCTGTAGGCCCCAGAGCAATCAAAGGGAAGTTAGGGGTCTTGTTCAAGAAGCTACTTCTCAGTTAGTGAATGAGGCTCTAAAAGAATTGTGTGTTCGGGATTTTTCTTTGAAATAGCTTTGCTTATGGTTGGGTTTGGGGCTAGTGGTGAGGGTAACTTAAAGAGGTTCCAAAGGCTGCCTTAAGGTCCTAATTGGGGAGAGCTTATTTTTTGTGTGTCATCATGTGACCATAGAAATCATTCAGAATGTGGATTGCCCTTACAAGAAGAGAGGAGCTCCGAAGCCGTTGCTTGATTTAGTAGTTCTTCTTCCTATGTGGAAAGTTGAGTTTCTGGAAACATCCCCCATATTGTTAGATTTTGCCTATGTAAAAGCGCTAGTGCTTGGCACTAATCTCCTTAAAAGTAGTAAGATGGAAACACAGTACCTAGCATCACTGGGTTTTGAGCTCACTTCTTTGGAAGATAATTTTGAGGGAGTGGGTCTAGAGTTTTCAGGGAAGTTCAAGTCTCCATATGTCCCTCTATAGTCTTAATTTACTTTTACACTTAACTTTTTTTTTCCTTTCTTCCTTCCTTCAGCTTCATCTGTTTCAATGGTGCAACTCTCTTCATCTCCTTTTGGTTACCAGTCACCTTCAGGCCATTCAGAGGAGGGAAGAGAGGGGAATATGAAGTCAGCCAAGCCCCAAGTGAACCACAGTCAGCATGGGGAAAGCCAGCGGGCCATGAGCCCTTTGCAGTCTGCTCTCAGTTCTGCTGCCTCTCCTTCCCAAGCATATGAGACATATATTGATAATGGACTCATATGCCTTAAACACAAAATTAGAAACATCGAGAAAAAGAAGGTAACTTTTTCCCCTCCCATCCTGTGTATGTACCATCTTGAATAAGGGCTGGGAACTGGCATTTTCGCTTTCTGTTCGGGCTCAGAGGTATTCTTTCCTAAAAGATTTACCTAACTTAGGGATTTAACTGGCTCAAAACATACAAGCAGGTTAAATATTGGGTATATTAAGCATTTTCTGTTTGATTTCTCAACATAATAAAAATATTCTTCATAGTAAAATGATTATGCGTGCTGCTGTTGAAATACTTGAGGAGCCAGCAACTCTCAGATTAATTCTTTGAGTGTAGTATTAATGTTTCTTTTCATAGATGAGTAATAGCCTGATTTTTTTTTTTTAGCTTGTTTTCCTTGTGACTTTCTGCAGCAGTTGATATTGCAGTAAAGCTGCTGCAGTCATTGGAAGCTTCAGCGATAGGAGAGCCAGAAAATGTTTTAGCACTAATTTTTGTGTTGCTAGGTGATAGTTTAAGGTTGGTAGGTGAACATCGTAGAAAGCCTTATAAAGAGACACAAGTTATAATCAGTCTCACGTTACAGTAAATGCTGATGTAAAGATCCAAATCATTATTTCCTGAGTCATGTAGCCTGTGAAACAGTGCTGCACGTTGCTTTGTTGTGTCATGATTCTCTTTTGCTTGTGATAGTAAGGTGAGTGATTGACTGTCTGGACCTGGGAACACTTAACGTATTTTTATTCCAGGATCTAGTTCAACCATTGGAAAGTTGATTTTAATGGAGGAGTTTGAAGAGATTTTGAAGAGTCTGGTTGACTCTGTCTCTCCCCCCCCCCCCCCCCCACCTCCACCCCCTTGCCAAGGTAGCAAAGGTAGGGAAGAAAGACCAGTTACTAGTAGCTTCTCTGTAACCCTAGCTTTCATCAGTTGTTTTTTGAATACATGCAGTTGATCACAAGTGTGATAAGGTGAGTGTGCCTGGGTCAGCACAAATTCCCTGCCACTATGGGAAACTGGTCAAAGCAGGATCTATTCAAAGCAGGATCTATTGGTGTAGCCTCATTAATGTCTTCTTCCCAGGTGGAGGAACTACATATGTGTGTATACTTCTACGCTCTAGTTGAACTATAGTACCTTTTTAATTTTGAATGCTTATCTGGTCAGTACCAATGCTTTTGTTTCAAGCTTCTGGAAAAGCAATTTAAAGCTATAAAGCCAATATGGAAGGAGCCTAAATGTTGCTTTTAGAATAGTGTAGTGGGTCATGTCACTATTCTGGGGACAATAAATGCAATTTCTCACGTATTTATTGAAATATGAAACAATATGAAAAATTTTGAGATAAGGCTATTATAAAGCTAGGGAATATATCATATTTCTACACTTCCGTGCAGTTTGCTATTGGACAAACGCCACATAACTCAACAGGTAACTAGTAGTTTAAGCATGAGGGTAGAACAGGATTTCTTAGCCTCAACACTATTGACATTTTTGTGCCAGATAATTCTTTGTTGCAGACAGGGTGTGTGTGTATGGGGAGCTATCCTGTGGATTGTAGGATGATTGCAGCATCCTTGGGTTCTACTCATAAGATGCCTGTAGCACTCTCCATCTCCTTCCCATCCTCCAAGTAGTGACAACCAAGAATATCTTCATATACTGCCAGAAGATCCCTGGGGTTCAAAATTATCCCTGATTGAGCACCACTGGGGTAGGGGCATACGATTAAGTAGTCTCTGTGTATTAAGTAGTCTGATTATAAGTAGAGTCTGTGAAGAGAAGAGACTTTTATTACTGCCTAATTTTTCTAATTCCAGACTGATGTTGATGGTGATATTTTTTTCCCTGGCTGGACCTTCTCTTATAGTTGCTACTTGCCTTGTAGTAAACTGGTATTCTTACAGATTGAAAGCTCACTTCAAGAATTTTGTTCATAAGAAACAGTCCGGTATTTAGTTTATGTTTTCCAGAATTTTTTATTTTTTATTTATTATTATTTTTTTAAATGCTTCATTTATTTCTGAGAGAGAGGGAGAGAGAGAGAGAGAGTGAGCGAGCAGGGGAGGGTCAGAGAGAGAGGGAGTCACAGACTGAAACAGGCTCCAGGCTCCGAGTTGGCAGTCAGCACAGAGTCCGACGCGTGGCTCGAACCGACGAACCGCAAGATCGTGACCTGAGCCAAAGTCGGACCCTTAACCGACTGAGCCACCCAGGCGCCCCTATGTTTTTCAGAATTTTATATGAGACTACAGTAGATACAAGTTTCTCTTTTGCAGCTCAAACTGGAAGACTACAAGGATCGCCTGAAAAATGGAGAGCAACTTAATCCAGACCAGTTGGTGAGTGGTGTATAATCCTTTGGTCACACTTGTGTTTTTTTGTTTTTTCTTAATAAAACTCTAGATGGGTTTGGTGAGAGCAAAGATTTGATAAGGCCAATAAAGAAGAGTGAATCCACTGCATTTTTCAGAAGACTTTGGTTTCTTCACTTATGAGGTCTTACAGACTTCTTTTGCACTAGCAGATGGTATGGATGGAGGTATGGGTTGCTACATAAGAGGGAAAATGTAGACTATCGCTAAACATATGGATTTAAATTAAACTTCTCTTAGGGTGAACTGAAGAGGTGGAGGGAAGACTAGCTTTCCACTGTTCACTGGTATATATAAATGTGACATCTTTCTGCTCTGAAATGTAAAAGAGTATTTATTCTAGCTTGCCTAGGTTTTCTCCTTTTGCTTCTCCTTAATCCTTTTGTGTTTTCTCCCTACTTTTCTATCCTAGATTGCCATGTCACCTCTCAGACTTGATACCTGTCCTTTTTCTTTTTTTTTTTAACCTTAGTATGAAAGAGTATTTGCAACTTGTAAATATCATTTAACTTGTCTGTAGTATACCTGTTACCTGCAAGTTTTATCAAATGTGAAAGTTTTTGGAATATGAAAATTAAAAAATGCTTCACGTTTGTCTAATCGTATCTCTTGGCTAAGAAGGGACAGAATTAAAAGTTATTTGACCTAGTCTGCAGGCCTATCATCCTCATCTTTTTCAACTAAGAGTTTTGGTTGTGTGTCATAGATACTGCCATTTGAGATCTTTTCCCTTGCCACGTTGATTCCTCTTCACTGACCTAGAATTTTTGTGATGTAGTAAATATAATTTTGCTGAGGCACAGATTTGAATTGTGTGAGCTCTGAGAATGATGTGCTCACATAGCTGATGAGAGGACTTAGCTGGGCATCCAGCATTTCAACATAGCTTTGTTCTCAAAGTAGTCGTGGCATGTTCAGTAACTTTTAAAGTGATGGTATTTGTGTGTGTAAATATCCTTGAAGGAAGTGTTCTGATATGGTAGTATTCTTGATTTTGGGGAAATATGGGTGTGAGGGGGAGGGAGGTTGGTGGTTCTCATGGTAGCTCTCTAGAAAAGGTCAAGGACATGTATTTCAGAGATCTGGCCAGTAAACTGTGGTCTAAGTATTTCATTGCTGTTTTCATAACTGCATGTTGCTTCTGTAGTATTAACTTTGTTTCTCGAGTTAAATGCTGACTACTGCCAAATTTATGTTGCCAATAGATAAGCCCTTGGAACTCGAGATGTCTGTGTTCATTTGCTTATTTCGCATCTCCACACCCCCAAAACCTGTTCCTGCTCTAATCTTAGTGATGTCAGTTAATGGCGTGGGGAACTAAAAGGATGGAGTTGCCAAAAACCTTGGAGACTTTCTCATCTATTTCCTGATACCACACATCTAGCCCATTAGCAAGGTCAGTTCTACCTTCAAAGTAAATCCGGAAACTGGCCATTTCTCAAATCTGCCTCTGCCATCCGGGTCTAAGCCACATCATCTTTCATATACATTACTGTGAGAGCTTCCTCACAGGTTTTTGTATTTCTGCTCTGTCCCCAAGCCTGTTCTCAGCATGGTAGCCTCAGTCATCCTGTTCGGATGCAAGTCAGTTGGTCATTCCTCTGTTCAACTCTCCATTGGTTCCCATCTTGTGGCAGAATGTCTTCACTGTGGCCTACACAGTCCTACAAAATATTCTCACTACTTCCTTTCACATCTTTATTTCATTTCCTGCACTTCTTTTATCCCTTTCCAACTTCATTCTGGCTACATTGTTCTTGCTGTTACTCAAACATCCCAGGCACGCTTCTGCTTTGGGGCTTTTTGCACTTTGTGCTGTTCCTCCTGCCTGGGATGCTTTTTCCCCAGGTGTCTAAATGGCTCAGTTTCCCACTTCCCTCAGCTTTTTATTTGAAGGTCATCTCAGTAAGGCTTGTCCTGACAACACTATACCTCCATTTCTCCATCTACACTCCTTAGCTCTTTGTCTTGCTTCAATTTTTAAACTAGTAGTGCTTCTCTGACAGACTATAAAGTTTTTCTCTTTCTCTTAAAAGGTAAGTTTCATTAAAGTAGAGATTCTGTCTGTTCATTGCTGTTTTCCTAGTACTTAGGATAGTTGAGAGAATATAGTACACCTGTAAAATATTTATTACGAAAGGATTTACTAAGTATAAAATGAATGTTATATTTTAGGTAAAATTAAGCGTAAAGTTTGTGGTACATTTTTTTGTACTTTTTTTTAAAACATTTATTCATTTTTGACAGACAAAGTGTGAGTGGGGGAGGGGTAAAGAGAGAGGGAGACACAGAATCTGAAACAGGCTCCAGACTGAGCCGTCAGCACAGAACCCGATGCAGGGTTCTAACACATGGACCGCAAGATCATGACCTGAGCTAAAGTTGGATGTTTAACCGACTGAGCCATGCAGGTGCCCTACTTTTTTTTGTTCTTTAAAATTTATTTTAGAGAGAGAGAGTACAGGCAGGGTAGGGCCAGAGAGAGAGAGAGAGTAAAGCCCAAGCAGGCTCTGCACTGTCGGCACAGAGCCTGATACGGGGTACTGTCACATGAGTGTGAGATCATGACCTGAGCCAAAATCAAGAGTTGGATGCTTAACTGACTGAGCCACACAGGTGCCCTTAGTTTGTTACTTTTGGGAACTAACATCTCCTCATATAAGCAATAGGTATTTAAGGTAGAAATTTAGAAAATGTAGATGAATTGGAAGAAAAAAAATCTGTAATCTGATCCTTCTGAGAACCGTCATCAGTAGTGTAGTATTTAATTAAGAAGTTCTAAGTTTAGTTTTTAAAGTTGGTAATAATTAACACAGTTAAGAAATTAGGAAATTGTTTAAAAGACACAGTGTTTCTTTCACCTTGTCCTTCCTCTGTTCAATTCTTATCTTACAAAGTAAGACGCTGAGATTATGACCTGAGCTGAAATCACGAGTTGGATGCTCAACCCACTGAACCACCCAGGCGCCCCACTTTCTGTTTATTTTTAATTATGTGTGGTTGTATTTTCCCAGTTTACTTTTAATTAAGTTAGCTAGTGTTTTGTTTTTTTTTAAAGTTAACTTCTGGGTTTATTTTAGTTTTTCTCTTTTTTTTGCTTTCCTTTGTTTTATTTGCTTCACTTTCTAACTTTGAATTAAGTGTTTAATTTGTTTCCTTTTTTTTCCCATTGGTTTGCATTTAAGGCTGTGAATTTTCCTTCAAGTACTGCTTTAGCTATAAGTTTGATACTGTATTTTCAATATTGTTGGTTAAAAATTTTGTAATTTCAGTTTGTATATCTTCTTTAACCCAAGAGATATTCTTAATATTGTAAATAAAGCTTTCTATGATCTGCATGGCTATTGTAATCCTTTTAATAGTAACCTAAAGTAACCTGTCAAGACTAAGTTAAAGACTAATGATATTTCATTGAGATTTCTAACATAAACCTAGATTTTTTTTCCTTTGAAACAGTAAGAAGATTGTTTAGTGAAGTTTTTTAGAGTCCCATTTATAACTTTAATATTTATTTTGGTTCAGATCTGGATTTAAAATGGAGAACTGTGATTCAAGTGAGTGCTTGAGCAAAACGCAAAGGGGTTTGAGCTTTGAGCTTCAGTAAAATTTTTATTTAAAAAATTAAGATTTGGTGTCCATCTCTAGTGGCTAAACTCTGACCCTATGTTATATTTAATGCATAATGCACAATCATTAAATAATATGAAATCTTTTCTGCTTTGTAGTCCTACAGCACTTGGCCTTGTCAAGGCAAACCACTCAAATGTTACACGGGCTTCCTAATTAATATCCTTGTCTTGGGACCTTCCTTTTCACTCCACCAAGCCTACTCCCTCCAGTCCCCCCCTTTTCTTTAAAACAAATCTCAGTATATGATTCTATTCAAAAGTTTAAAAATTCTATTGAGAATTTTAGCATATTTTCTTAAAACTTAAAAAAAATTTTTTTAATGTTTAGTTTTAAGAGAGACAGAGTACAAGTGGGTGAGGGGCAAAGAGAGAGAGACACAATGTGAAGCAGGCTCCAGGCTCTGAGCTGTCAGCACAGAGCCTGACGCGAGGCTCAAACTCACAAACTGTGAGATCATGACCTGAGCTGAAATCGGACGCTTAACTGACTGAGCCACCCAGGCACTCCCTAAGACTTTTTTTTTAAAACCGTATTTATTTTGTTTTTTGTTTTTTTTTATTTTTTATTTTTTTTTATTTTTTTATTTATTTCTAGGAGACAGAGAGAGAGACAGCGTGAGCAGGGGAGGGTCAGAGAGAGAGGGAGTCACAGACTGAAACAGGCTCCAGGCTCTGAGCTGGCAGTCAACACAGAGCCCGACGCGGGGCTCGAACCCACGAACCGCGAGATCATGACCTAAGCGAAAGTCGGACGCTTAACCGACTAAGCCACCCAGGCGCCCCTAAAACCGTATTTATTTTGAGAGAGAAAGAGCATGTGCATGTGCATGCCAGTAGGGGAGGGCCCAGAGAGCAGGAGAGAGTACTGTCAGCACAGACCCTGACTTGGGGCTTGATCTCACTTGAGATCATGACCTGAGCCAAAATCAAGAGTCAGACACTTAACTGACTAAGCCACCTAGGCACCCCAAGAATCTTTAGCATTTTTGAGGCTAAAATTATGTTGCAAACTGTGTTTTATTAATCCAACCATAATATATTAAGTACTTACACTGGGAGAGTCTGTGCTTAAAATCTAGGGTTATAATGTAAGGGAAAATATGATCCTTGCCCTCACAGATATAGTGTGATGGGAAAGAGAGGTAGGAAATAAGTAAATAAAAATGTAATGGTGTTAGGGTGTGAGGTACAGAGTGATAATGGATTGTAATGAGGAATTTAACCTAGTTTGGAGAATTGAGGACAGCTTCCTTGAGAAAGAAGTGCTTTAGTTAAGACCTAAAAAATGAGCAGGACTTAGCAAGTTAAAATGGGGAAGGAGAAAGAAGAGCAGGCTAGGAAGATGCTAGCATGTGTAAAAGTCCTGAGTAGGGAAAGAATGTTTTTACAAAGAGCCTTTCTAGGAAACTGGAAAGAAAGCCAGTATGGATGGAGTGATGTAGTTGGAATGGGAAAGCCCCAGGTACATCTTTATTTCCCATTTAAAGACTGTGTTTTTTCTTAGGGTCATCAGAAATGATACAGATAGGTTTTAAGCAGAAAATAACCAGACTTGTAATGAATAAAATCACCTTTTAGGGTGAATAATGGTTTGGAGGTGGTAAGTGTGGGTGTAAGAAGACTAGATAATGATTGGCTGTAGTCTAGATCAAAGGTTATAGGTACCTTGCTGGTACTAAAGTAGCAGCAAAGGAGTTTGGGTAAAGTAGATTCAAGAGATAGAATCAACATAGCTTGGTGATGGGATGTAGTATAAGGAAGAGCCAAGAATGGGTTCTAGGTTTCTGGCTTGAACACTTGGATAGATGGCGGAACCATTTATTAGGCTTGGAAACTCTGGAGGAGAAGATGGTTTTGGGAGGAGAGGATAAAAAGCTCAATTTTGAACCATTGATTAAAAAAATTTTTTTTAATGTTTATTTTTGAGAGAGAGCATGTGAGAGCATGAGCGGGAGAGGGGCAGGTAGAGAGGAAGACAGAGAATCTGAAGCAGGCTCCGGGCTCAGGGCTGTCAGCACAGAGTCCAATGTGGGGCTTGAACTCATGAGCCATGGAATCATGACCTGAGCTGAAGTCAGACGCTTAACTGAGCTACCTAGGTACCCCAGGACCATTGATTTTTAATGTGAATTAAAACATTAATTCATATTAATGTTCACATTAATGTGAAATATTAAGGGGTGGGTAATATCTAATAAGTATTTGAGTTATAGACCTGGAGCACAAAGAAGTTTAGTCTACAGATAACTTCATGGTTGCTAATTGAAACCATAAGAAAAGATGAGCATATCTTGGGTGAGAATATAGAAACGAGAAAAGCCTAGGACAGAGTACTGAGGAACTTTGACATTTAATGTTTGATTAATAAGGCTAAAAATATTTATAGTGAAGTTACTTTAGGGTCTGGTATCATTTTGAGTGATTTGAATTGGCCAGCATCTCTGTGATGTAGGTCCTTTTTATTTCGCAAGTGCTAAAAACCGGGGTGAGAGAAGTTTATGGAAAAATTACTGGCAAATAAAAAGCTGGAGAAATGAGAGAAAAATGGAAGTTTAGTGTTATTAAAAACATGTTTGTAGAGCCAGAGGGTGCCTTCACGTGGAAGTCTTCAGAGAAGTAAACCAGAATGAGAATTAGAAAAGATCCATGGGTTTAAAAGGCGGTATTGACATTGCTGACTTTAGCCAGGATCATTCTGGTGGAATGGTGGAAACAGAATCCAGGTTGATAAGGGCTGAAGAGGAAATGGAGACTGTGTAGACATTTTTAAAATTTTGTCTGAGACTGAAAGGAGGTGGTTGCCAGAAAAGCACTTTTTATTTTTCTTATTTAG
Source organism: Hyaena hyaena (assembly GCF_003009895.1). Classification (NCBI taxonomy): domain Eukaryota; kingdom Metazoa; phylum Chordata; class Mammalia; order Carnivora; family Hyaenidae; genus Hyaena; species Hyaena hyaena. The sequence continues at coordinate 338,772 of NW_024080934.1, read as the reverse complement.
GTTGGAGAAGACTTGAACTTTTATTTATTTATTTATTTATTTATTTATTTATTTATTTATTTACTTGTACTTACTTATGTTTTTGAGAGGGTGTGAGTGAGTGAGGGACAGAGAATCCCACAAGAGACTGAGAGTGAGAAAGAGAAGTGGAGTTCACCTGGGGCTCGTATTTTACCTGACGCAGGGTCTGTGTTCACCTGAAGCAGGGCTTGAGCTCACCCAGTGTGGGACTTGAACTCAGGAACTGTGAGATCATGACCTGAACCAAAGGCGGCATATGCTTAACAACTGAGCCACCCAGGCTTCCAAGACTTGAACTTTTTAAGTATTGGTTTTAGAGTCAACAGAGAGAGAGAAATTCGAGATTTTTAAAAGGGAATCATTGAGTAAGATTTGTTATGAAGGCATAATTGAAAAGGGTCTAGGGCACAGGTAGAAGGAGATTTCCTCCAGGAAGCAAAAAAAGGGAGGGAGGAAGAAAGGATGGAATCACATTGGATGATGGGAAGTTAAGGTAGTTACCATTTGATGCTGCTTTTCTTGAATTAAAGTTAATACCATTTGGGAGTAAATGTGAGGGGTTATTCCCTTCTGGTTGTATATACCTCTGAGGGCTGTATACTATCATTATGTTATCTGTGCAAGGTTTGAAAACCTATTTGCTTTTTTTTATTATGAAATAATATGGTTCCACAAAGTGTCGCTTCTCGGTTATATTGTATAATAAAGCAAGCATCAGAATCCACCACTCAACTCTAATAATACATTACCAACACCACCAAGGCTCCTTTCCAGTACTTTCTGTTTACTATAACCTGACTCTGAACTCCCCACTGCCATTTCTTTGTTTTATTTTAATAGCACTTGTTTGTTGCCCTTAAATCTGTTAGAGTTGCTTTTTTGTACCTTATAATGTTTTCATACTGTGTGTTCTGCAGTTTGTCTTTTTCACTCACTATGTTTAGGATTTTTATATTAATGAAAGTAGTTATATTTTATTTGCTTTTCTCTACTTAGTAGTAGTTTGTAAGTAGATGATGTTCTACTCTGAACAATCTTATATGTGTTATTGAGACACAAGTATGAAATTTTTCAGGGTATACCTGAAGAATTATCTGTCAGGGACTGTAGAGTATGCCCATAGTTAACTTCGTAGGTAAAAATGCCAAACTTTTCCAAAATTATTGTACTAATTTATGCTAATACTGGTAATATGTAGTTACATGATAGTATATAGGTATACTCTATACCTTTGTAAAGACTTAGCGTATCAGACTGTTTTAAAACAGTTTAAGTACCATATTCAGATCATAAAATTAACCCGTTCTAAGTATATAAGACAATGCTTTATAGTAAATTTGTAGAGTTATGCAGCTTCCTTGACGATCTAGTTTTCCAACATTTCTGTAACCCTTCCAACTTCCTTTTTGTGTGCTTATTTGCTTTCTATCTCTATAAGTTTGTCTTTTCTGGATAAGTCACATAAGATAGTCTTTCCCATATGGTTTATTTGTGTAATGATTTATGTTTTTGAGGTTCATCCTTGGTGTGGTGTATATCATTAACTCATTCCTTTTTATTGCTGATGAGTATTACTTTGAATGGTTATACCACATTTTGTATATCTATTTAGCAGTTGCTGGATATTTGGATTGTTTTTATTTGGGGCCATAATGAATATGCTGCTATACAAATTTGCATGTAAGTCCTTATAGGGATATATGTTTTCATTTCTTTTGGGTAGATACCTAGAAGTGGGATACTGTATTATGTTTTTTTTTTAAATATTTATTTTTTAGAGAGAGAGAGAGACAGCATGAGCAGGGGAGGGTCAGAGAGAGAGGGAGACATAGAATCTGAAGGAGGCTCCAGGCTCTGAGCTAGTTGTCAGCACAGAGCCCGATGCGGGTCTTGAATCCACGAACCGTGAGATCATGACCTGAGCTGAAGTCGGATGCTTAACCGACTGAGTCACCCAGGCGCCCCTGTATTACTTTAAATATGGAGACTTTAAAATACTGTATATCTTTATGTGGTTGGACAAGTTTCCCATCTTGTTCTGTTTCATATTAGTCCTTTGTTTTTCCATTTAAAGTCTCATTAAAAAAATCTATGCCTTTCCTAGATAAACTTTGTTTATCTATGAAATCTTAAGAAAATTTGCCCCTTAAATTTACAGTATTTTGGGAGTTCCTGGGTGGCTCAATCAATTCAGGTCTTGATCTTAGGGTCATGAGTTCAAGCCCTGTGTTGGGCATGGAACCTACTTAAAAAAAGTTACAATATGGGAGAACCTGGGTGGCTTAGGCTGTTGAGAGTCACTTTGGCTCAGGTTATGAACTTGCTGCTCTTGGGTTTGAGTCCCACATCGGGCTCTGTGCTGACAGATCAGAGCCTGGAGACTGCTTTGGATTCTGTGTCTTCCTCTCTCTCTGTCCCTTCCTCCCTCCCTCTGCTCCCCCCTCAAAAATAAATAAACATTAAAAAAAGTTACAATATTTTTGTTATACTTTATTTTGTCTGTTATAGGTAATTGTTTACAAGTCTCTTCTACCATAGTACAAATTTCCTAAAGTTGCTTATTTATCTGTGTGATCCTCATTCTGTTACTTGTATACTATATTTGAGTAGTGAATGGATATTGACAGAGGAATCCTATTGGCTCATTGCTCTTAAAAACTACAGGTCTGGGGTGCCTGGGTGGCTTAGTTGGTTAAGCATCCAGCTTTAGCTCAGGTCATGATCTCATGGCATTAAGCCCTGCGTCAGACTCTGTGATGACAGCTCAGAGCCTGGAGCCTGCTTCTGATTCTGTTTCTCCCTCTCTGACCCTTTCCTGCTCTCATTCTCTCTCTCTCTCAAAAATAAACATTAAAAAAAAACAAACACCACAGGTCTCTCTGACCTTACACTTTATAGTTAGGTCTGTTATTATGGCTCAGAGTTGTAGCATAAAAATGGAATCTTAAAATTTAACTTTATATAATGTCTAAAAATGCTCTCTCCCTACTTTTTTGAATATGGCTAGTTCATAAAGTCTTAAGTCTTCTCTACTCTTTTCATAGGATCACTTATTTTTGACATATTTGTATTAAGTAGTTAACAGAATTGATGTTTTCTTATCCTATTTGGTAGGAAGCGGTGGAGAAATATGAAGAAGTATTACATAACTTAGAATTTGCCAAGGAACTTCAGAAAACCTTTTCTGGACTGAGCCAAGATGTGAGTATCTTTTCTTTGTTATTCCTGAAAACACTTAACCGTGGATTTTGAAGAAAATATTAGCGTTCATTAATGGTTTTCAGTTACCTCCATCTTATTCCTGCTGATATTTTATTGAGGGTAAGGGGTTGACAATAACTATTGAAGAACTAGTGTTTTCAGATTTCCGGAGTCTCAAGAGAGCACAAATGGCATCTGAATATGAGACACTGTGAAGAAAGCATTGTCCGATGTGTATTCACTGTGGAGTTTTAGAAATTATTGAGAAGGGGAATAAAAGCTATTTTGATGGATACATTTTACAAAAGAGATTTTAGAATATAGGCTTGTAAATGTGTATAACACAGGTTTGTAAGGTTAGCATTATTTAACATATAAAGGGACAGAATTGGTAGATTCTTGTTCTTGAGACCATGACAGTTATTACCAGGAAGATTTGTGATTCATGTTAAATAGAGTTAAATCTGGTATCACAGCTTGTTAGGGTCTCTGTTGGCAATCCAAACTTTTGTTTCTGACAGATTTAGTCAGTAATTAATATGCAGCCTTAAGCCTTCACTAATATATTCTTCTCTGTTTTAGAATTGTATTAGAAGGCCCTTTAAAGATCATCTTTTAACAATTAAGAAATATTTTTGTAAATTCATTTCTGGGATGGGGAGCATGCTTCATAAAATAGTCTCTTCAACTTTTTGGATATTTTCTTCTTGTGTGGTGAACTGAAATTCTCTTCTCCATTTTCTGGCATCAAAAACTTCCAAAAAACAAACAAACAACAAACAAACCCAACACATCATTTCTAGGCTGAAGACATCCAGCATCTTTTTATAACATCGTTGCTCTCTCTGGATGTTTGACTTAATTAACTCTTAAAAGGTAGTGTGTAAATCTAAGATAACCTACTATAGAGCCATTACCTTCTGCTTTCTAGATAATTCTGTTGATACAACTCTAAGATGATATTAGCTCTTTTTGTCAACCATAGCATATTTTAACTCATGGTTACTCATTTATCACTTAATTTTAGTACTTTCTGTGAATTCCACAGTTATTAAGTATTTCTAGGCTATTTTAGATACTTCTAAATTGATTTTTTTCTTATGATTAATCACTCCCCCATTTGTTACATTTATTTAGTTTTGACTCACTTTACTATAAAAAGATAGTTCATGTCTTTCTGGTTGGCTGTTTGGAAGTACACTTCTATAATACTTAAAATTTTCTATTAACCCTATTTACTCAAAGTTATTTGATAGTTTGTTTTTTCATTCAGGTGTTTATTTTTTCAAAGTATGTTTTATTTTTTTATTCTTTTTAGATTGAAATCTTTTTTAAAACCCCTTCTATGTGCCAGCTACTTCTGTAAGTCCACTTGATTTTTATAGCAATCTGGGAAATAGATGTATATGCCCCATTTTACAGATAAGGAATCCGATGCTCAGAACAAGAGGAACTTGTTCAAAATCATATAGCCAGTAAGAGGTAGAGTGAGGGTAGGATCCTAATTACTCTTTGCCTCTAAAAACTGTTCTTTATACAAGGATATAGTATCTGTCAGTTTTACGTGCTCTTCCACTGCTGTTGCCGGGAGGTAGTTACCAGTTCACCACATTTTGTTGCTATCCACGAGGTTATTTTTTCTAATTTGTACTGTGGATTTACTTTCATTTTAGGTGAGATGTTAAGATAGTTTGGAACATGCCTTAATGAATAAAGACCCTGAAGGTGCTTGCCAAATACCTTCCAGCCTAGTGATTTCTTGACTTTCCTTTTACTAAAGCCTTTCTTTTGTCAAACCTGTTTTATAAGAGTCAGTTTTATAGTGTGTAGCATTTTCTTTCCTTTCAAACTAAAATTGGAAGCCTTTCTGTTCATCCCAGTTATACCTCTCTTTGTCTTCCTGACATAAGCTCTGTCCCTTGGTGGGGATTTATCATTCTAACACAGGGATCAGAAAATTTTATTATTCAATGTGATTTGTAGATAGTGGTTGACTTCATGTCTTCTGCCTGTTTTTTTTTTTTTTTGTTTTGTTTTTGTTTTTTTTTGAGAGAGAGAGAGAGAGAGTGGGTGCAAGTGAGTGATACACAGAGAGAGAGGGAGAGAGAGAGAAGTGGGGCTTGAACTTACCCAAAGCAGGGCTTGAATTCATGAACTGTGAGATCATGACCTGAGCTGAAGTCAGATGTTTAACTGACTGAGCCACCCAGGTACCTATATCTTCTGCTGGTTTACAAACCAGTCCTCAACTGGAAGAACAGAAGAAAATGTAACCTGATTTCTTAGTTTCTATATAAATAAGGAGAAATAATTTTCTGATTTTGATCTAGAGACAGTGTACTTTCTTACTTGATACTTGATTGATTCAACAAATATTTGAGGTCTAGTCATATGTCAGGCTTTATTCTGGTCATTAGTGATATGTTAGTAAACAACAGAGATACAGTCATCACAAAGCTGAAACCTATGGGGATGCAGATAAATAAAAAGATAATCTTTTAATGTGGTAGGTACTTTGATAGGGGAAGTTCAGTGTGTCTTAAGTCCATAAGAACACTCAATCCAGCCTTGGGAATAGCTAAAGAGAGATCTGAGGTAATCCTGGGATATAAACTTGAAGATGCCCTCAGTGTTGGTTGCTTTTCCCTGTACCATCATGAAACTGTCCAAGAGAATCCCACTGTCTTGGAGAGCTAGAATTGCCACCTCTATTCTCCTTCCTCTTCAAACTGAGAATACTGTAGTTTTGGTAAATGTTACTGGTGTAAGTCCATACTGAGGTCTTGGTAAAAGTTATTCTGAGCCTTTGCCGTCCTGAAAATATCCTTGTCCCCATAAGCTCCAAGCAGTCCATTTCTCATTCTCAAAATTTTACCTTCACCTATGGTCTCTTGTCCCTGATAGTAGCACAAATTAAATTTGTTAAGTGACCTTCATACCTCCTAGAAAGGAGTTCATAGTGCCATAATGAATCTTTACTGGAGATTCCCTCCCATCTCAATCTATTAGGATTTATGAACATGTCTTTTGCAGAGTCTTCAATATGATGGTATATCAAAGTGCTTTCATTTGCATGTAGGAAAAATCTTTTAAGTTTTTGTTTTGTTCTCTTAATCTTCATACTTGGAAAATGTCCAGTGTGATGGAAACATTGCAATCAGGAAAACAACTATGGGGAGAAAAGACCTTTTAGGTTTCTTACTGGAAGTAGATGGTGTTTTTATTGATTGGTATTTTATAAATGGGAATCCACTTCTGGGACCCATGTGTTACATCAGACTTTAAGGTATTATAGTTCTGAGCTCTAGAGTAGACTCAGGCTGCTCAATCTACACACATGTTATTTAGGGGAAATTTATGTTTTGCTAACTATCTGTATATTTTGTCAGCTAAATATTGAAAAATGCAGCTCCATCCAGACTGACAAACTATTAGGAAAATATCTCTTAGTTTTACTTAAAAAAACCTCACAACTATTTGCTGTGTATGTCTTTTAGCATTACATTTATAAGACATTTTATTTCTGTTTGGTTTTCAATTCCTTGTGCTTTAGCCAGTATTCTTTGGTTGGTTGAAAATGGACCTTTTTAGTTTAAATATTCTTCCCCTGGAATAAAAACTTTAAAAAAAGAAAAACTTCAAACCTTAACTGGAGCATTTTCTTAAAATCTTTGTCCTGAAAAGGCTTATATACATAAATATGGAAAAGTTAAAATTTGGGACTAATGTGTGCTTCAGTGATAGGTACTTATTTCTAATCATGGTGATATCCAAGGTACTAGATATAGCCTGGAGTTGAGAGTCCTATATTTTGACTTTCTCAGCTTTGGTTACCTGAGACATACTAGTTTATTACTCAGTCCCTTCCTCAACTGAAAAAGAAAAGGGGTTAAATGAACCTGTCAATTTCATAGTGTTTATATATGTGTGTGTGTATATATATAAATATATATGGTTTATCATATATGTACACACAAATACATATATAAGATTTATCATCTAATCTCAACTTTTTGGCTTTAGATTTTTGTGCACTATGAATTCCTAATATGAGGTGGTAGAGAGTTGTCAACTTTAATTAGCATTTTTTTTTAACAGCTACTTAAAGCGCAGAAGAAGGCCCAGAGAAGGGAGCACATGCTAAAGCTCGAGGCTGAGAAGAAAAAACTTCGTACTATACTTCAAGTTCAGTATGTATTACAGAACTTGACACAGGAACACGTACAGAAGGATTTCAAAGGGGGCTTGAATGGTGCAGTGTATTTGCCTTTAAAAGAACTTGACTACCTCATTAAATTTTCAAAACTGACCTGCCCTGAAAGAAATGAAAGTCTGAGGTAAGCCAAAGAAAATATTTTCCTGAAAGAGAACATATAACATTTTAGCCTAGTTTTTTAGTTTTATATATTTGTAGTATTTACACACACACACACACACACACACAAATATACATATATAATAATTAAGAAAATATTAATGTGATTCACCATGGGAAATGTTGGCCAGACCAGACTGTGATAGAGTTGATAGGCTGTCTAGAAGGAAAATCAATTTAAATGATTTCATTAATGTGCTTTTTTTTATTGTAACGTTGATTTTCAAAATGATGTCTCATCAAGTTTTGCCCCTATATAAGTATTAATTTTATGTATATACTTAAAGGGGTTTTTTTTGTCATTGTCTCAGGCTATTGTATTACCTGAGAGTCTTTGTCTTCTTACTACTGCTACACTTAAATGGAGGTTAATAAAATTTAACTTGAACAGCATCATTAAACTTTCAACCTGAGAATTATTTGGTGCTCTTCTTATACTGTGAATAAATACTGAGAAACAAATCTGATGATTTAAAATACAAAACCAGCAAATTGAGGCTACCCAGTTTTTCCCCCAATAGTTATCTGTTTGCTGTTTTTGCTTTGATGGAGGACATCAGCAAATGAAAAGGTCTCTGTGCTTCTGCTTTGTTAGATACAAGTCCTTCCAATGTTGTGTCTTTGGCCGTGCTAAAGCAGAGTCAGATTTCAACTGTTACCGGAAATCTGCCCTGTATCAGGAAAAAAACTAATAATACTCTTAATTACCTCTATATAGCCATATGTATTTTTTCTTTGATTCCCATTCTGATAGTGTAGTCCATCATCATCACCTATTTGGTTGTTTCCTTCTCTTCACTTTGATGGATTTAAGGAATGTATGTACCTTACTTTAATATGTGTAAGTGAAACATGATTTGAAAAATAAGCTGCTCTCTTTACAGTCAAATGCAGCTTTTAATATTGCCATTCCACTGCTGTTTCTTCTAGGACATATACTTGATAATTGATGACACTGCATTGACAGCCTTAAACTCTTTTTGGTCGATTTCTTAATAGTTCTGTTTGGTACAATATTTTAGTTGTTTTAAGAGAAAATGCTTATATTTGAAATGCATAAATGGGCATTTAGTCATCTTTTATGAAATTTTAACTTTTTGAGAGAGTAAAAAGACAAGATTAACATTGAATGTCCTGCTGACCAGTTCTGCTGTATAAGTTGTGCTGCTCCCTGTGGATATATGTATGTACCTCTAAAGCTATTTTGTTCTGCTGCTGCTTTTCCTTGTCAGTGTTGAAGACCAGATGGAGCAGTCATCCTTGTACTTTTGGGACCTTTTGGAAGGTAGTGAAAAAGCAGTGGTAGGAACAACATGTGAGTTTTCTCTACTCTGGACTTAATGCAGTAAATACTAGACTTTATGTTTAGAAGTTTAGTATGATATTGAGGGCCAAAACTGAGTCAGTTCATTAGAACTTACATGTCTGGCAATACTATATTCATTGGGAGAATGATCTCTGTTTAGTTCGGTTAAAAGCAGCTACTGTATAATTGTACTCACTGGATGGAATCTAGGGAGTTTTTAAGTGGCAAGTCACGATGATTTAGGAATAAGAGCTAAAGACTGGTGCTGGCTTCAACACTGGCTTGACCATTTTGGGGTTCAGTTCTCTGCATAGTAGTACCATACCTGTTCTGTTCACACAATTGTTATTTATCGGATCTAAGAAAATATGAATGGCTTGGCTACGTAGTCTATCAAAGCATTGTTGTCTATCAATCTGGAAATGATATGGAGAGAAAGAGAAAGAGTCTTTTTGACTTTCTAAATAGACTTTGGCCAAATGACCAGGTACTGATGAACATGAAGTGCATAGTTTTGTGTAATACCTTAGGATAATGAAAACACTAGAAGCTGGTAAACACTTTTGTTACTGGTGATTCTTCCTTTTTAAAAATATCTAAGTATGTAGTATAACAATCTCAAACTTTCTAAGTCCTTTCAAGTTTAAATTATAGAAGTTTTTTCTTGGTTAGAATACAAAATGATACAAATAACTTTGGGATATAGTTTGGCAGTTTCTTACACGTGTACACTTACTAAATGACCAAGCAATTGCACTGCCAGTACCCAAGAGAATTGTAAACATACAGTCACATAAGTACTTGACATGAATGTTCATACCAGCTTCATTCATGATAGCCCCAAACTGAAAACAATCTAGATGTACATCAACTGATAATTGATAAACAAAATGTGATATGTCCATACAATAGAATCTACTCAGGAATAAAAAAGGAATGAACTGTTGATAAATGCAACAACATGGATGAATCTCAAAATAATTATGCTGAGTGAAAGAAGCCAGACCAAAAAATGGATACTTACTGTATGATCCCATTTGTATGGAATTTTAGAAAAGACATAACTAGAATGATAGCAGGTCAGTGGTTGCCAGGGAGTGGGGAGAGGGGATTGATATAAAAGGGATATGAGAGAACTTTTGATGAAAATGTTTTATGTTATGGTCCTGGTAGAAGTAACATGACAGTGTATCTGCTAAAACTGTACACTTGAAATGACTGAACTTTGTTGTTTGTAAATTATACTTCAAAGTTTATTTGAAGAAACAAAACAGGGCAGATGGTTGGCTCAATTGGTTAAGTGTCTGACTTCATCTTAGGTCATGATCTCACGGCTTGTAAGTTCGAGGCCTGCAACCGAGCCTCCTTCAGTTTCTGTGTCTCCCTCTCTCTCTGCCCTTCCCCCACTTGTGCTCTGCCTCTCTCAAAAATAAGTAAACATTAAAAAAAAATTAAAAATCTGTCCTAGTACTCCTATGAAAAGAATAATAGACCCAGATTAAGTATGGGCACCCAAACATAATTTGGGAATTATGTTTTTAAGGGAAATTAAAAATGAAATGGACTTTAGCTCTGTTTATGGTGCAGCTACTTTAACATCATTTTAAGATTTTTCTTGTTCATCAAATAGTGATGTGCTAGGAGTCACAGCATAATTCACGAGTAAAATCTTTATCGTGAGATTTTGGAGTTTAAAAACCCTTTAGAGGTTGTCCAAGATAGGGTTTTTTAATGGTTGTGTTTGAGAAACTTTTACTTCTATAAAGCCTTAATTACTTGGAAGGTAGAGTAATTGCTAGTTGTGATGTCTTTGGGACAGATGGAAGAAATGGCTTTTCTGTCAGTTCAGGGAACAGATGTGTGCTTTTGTAACATATAGCCTTTGATTAGGGCCTCTGATTTTAGCCATTTTTCAAATGGTGGAAATGGAGGCCCAGAGATGTGATTCTCATCTTTAAAATTTATATTGATTCAGCATGACAGAAAGATGGCTTGCACATTTACTGTTCATGGTACTGACCAGTTCTTTGAATCCCCCCAAGGTGGGATATTGACATACTGTAACTAGGATAAAATCATATTAGGATTTTTATTCCAAATAATTTTCCATGAACTGTTAGGTTATGTGATAACTAAGTCTTACTCTTTCTTAGACAAACACATGAAAGATCTGCTGTCTAAATTGCTGAACTCAGGCTATTTTGAAAGTATCCCAGTCCCAAAAAATGCTAAGGAGAAAGAAGTCCCATTGGAGGAAGAAATGCTAATAAAATCAGAGAAGAAAAAACAATTTTTGAAAACTGAATCTGTCAAAGAGTCAGGTTTGTTGTGATCTCAGAAATTCTTTACAGTGGTTGCATTTTTAATACACAAAATGAGTAAACTCATTGTAAAAGGATTGCCTTATTTTAATTTGTTAATTTTGGGGCGCCTGGGTGGCTCAGTCGGTTAAGCGTCCGACTTCGGCTCAGGTCATGATCTCACGGTTCGTGGGTTCGAGCCCTGCGTCGGGCTCTGTGTTGACAGCTAGCTCAGAGCCTGGAGTCTGCTTCTGATTCTGTATCTCCCTCTCTCTCTGACCCTCCCCTGCTCATGCTGCCTTTCTCTCTCAGAAATAAATAAAACATTAAAAATTAAAAAAAAAATTATTAATTTCTACATGCATGAAATCTTTATTTGCGGCAGGATAAGCTTAGGTTTAGAGTATGTCTCTGGGCTGTATTACTGTGATTTACAGAGGGAACCTTAACAGAAGCATAAGGTTATTCTTTGTCACAAGAGAATACATTGCTCAAATGAGGCCTTTACGGAATTTGAATGAACCTCTTTGCTAAATTGATAGTAGGATAATTCCATTTTAAATGGTTGCTTAAAATGTTTATAGTAGAACCCAATATGGTAGTAGGAGGAGAATGTCAATAATCTAAGGTTAACATTTGGAAAATATTTGCCAAAATCAGTAAATATACTTATCAAAATTCCACCTTTCTTAAGGGAAGAAGTATTTTGAGTGAATGGCACTTTTGCTCCTGTCTGTTGAGGCTCAATTTATTAAAAAAATATCACTTCTATGGGGGTAGAGTAGGCAGAGTTCCAGTAGCCACTACTAACATGATTCAAGTCATTTCTTATGTCTACTTTCTATTAGTTCTTAACACTTAGTCTAATGCTTTAGTGTTTCCTTTCCCTTACCACCTTCCAACCTTAAACTGGCTTATAGGAGGCCTTTAAGGCCTTTGTTTCAAGCTGACATGACTAATTTTTACCCCATGGGACTGGAGGTATAATTTCAACTTGAAAGAAGCTGTATTTGTGCATAAGAGGAGATAGCCTTATTTTCAGCAGTTTTTAACTGCAACTTGATTTTAGAAATGTGTCATATAAGGATAACTAGTAGCTTCAGCTAGTCTCAAGCCACATGCTTTTGACCAACAAGGAATAGTGAGAATTACTCCTGCCATGAATATATTTCATTGTACTGTCCCTTTTCTTTTTTTTCCTCAAATATGTTACTAGAATGAATTATAGTTGAAATCAGTCTAAAAATGTATTTTTTTTAAACTCCTTTTATCTTTTCAGAGTCTCTTATGGAACTTGCACAGCCAGAGATACAACCACAAGAGGTGAGTTTCTGAAAGGTAATTTTTTGATTTTGTTTTTTGAGACTTCTGTATAGTGTTGCATTTAGGAGCTGACCCTTTGGAACTAGATTTCATAAACTTGAATCCTAGTTTTGCAGCTTATGAGCTTAATGACTTTGGTTACAATGTCTAGCCCAGCTGTGTCTGCTCTCCTCCTGTATAAAATGGGGATAATAGTAATGCCTGCCTTATGTTCTTGTGAGGATAAAAGGTGAAAGGAGTTAAATTCTAAATCACCTGGTGCACAATAACTGCTCAAGTGTTAGCTACTGTGCTTGGGCCTTTAAAGATGGGTAGGATTTTGCTGTCATTAGAATTTACTCATGTTGGTAATAGAGTATTCTCTCTTTGAAGTGACATTGAAATTCATGGAAGCTGAAAAAAATGGAAGAGTCAAAGTCACAGTATGATTGATAACAGAAATAAAGAAAAGGCTGCTAATTCAGGAAACATAAGGCTTAAGGTTAAATAGTGTAAATGTGTGTAGTTGAACTATATCCTCTGCATTAGCATTTTAGGGAGTCGGGTGGTAGAGTAGCCTTAGGCTGGCAGAGGCAGAATAACCTTGGTCAAAGATCCTGAATCAAGCAAATGTGGCAGAGTGATGTGCAGTTCTTACCAGTTTTAGGTGGGTCAAGGATACACTGAGGTATCAAAGGTTGTATTTCTGTTAATTTAGGGAAAAGGAATGGATAAAAAATAGGATGGCCTTTTCAAGTAGGATAAGAAATTTCCTGTTAGTACAGTGACTCAGACCAATGGACATAGGAATACTAATAGAGTTCAGTGTTCCCCTCAAGGTCTCTCAAGGTCTTTTATAAATCTTGTGACTCAAGCACATATTTTCCTCTGGTCTAGTTTCTTAACAGACGTTACATGACAGAAGTAGATTATTCAAGCAAACAAGATGAAGAGCAATCTTGGGAAGCAGGTTATGCTAGAAAACCAAATCTCCCTAAATGTTGGGATATGCTTACTGAACCCGATGGTCAGGAGAAGAAACAGGAATCCTTCAAGTCCTGGGAGCCTTCTGTTAAGCACCAGGAGGTATCAAAACCTGCAATTTCCTTAGAGCAGAGGAAACAAGATCCAAAACTCAGGTCTACTCTGCAGGAAGAGCAGAAGAAGCAGGATGTCTCTAAACCTAAGCCAGCTCCTAGCCAGTGGAAGCAAGAAACTCCTAAATCCAAAGCAGGATATACTCAAGAAGAACAGAAGAAGCAGGAGACACCAAAGCCTTGGCCAGTTCAGCTGCAGAAAGAACAGGATCCAAAGAAGCAATCTCCAAAGTCTTGGACACCTTCTGTGCAGAATGAACAGGACATCACCAAGTCATGGACCACTCCCATGTGTGAAGACCAGGATTCAAGACAACCAGAGACTCCAAAATCCTGGGAAAATAATGTTGAGAGTCAAAAACGCCCTTTAACACCACAATCACAGATGGCTCCAAAGTCTTGGGGGATGGCCCCAGCAAGCCTCATACCAAATGACCAGCTACCGCCCAGGAAGTTTAATACTGAACCCAAAGATGTGAGTTTGTTTTTATCAGTCTGCTCTAGTCACCGTAGGCATAAGTAAGGACTGGTGGTAACCATAACTTTTTAGTCCTCTTAAAAAGAATCTCTGGGGGCGCCTGGGTGGCTTAGTCGGTTAAGCGTCCAACTTTCCGACTTTCGCTCGGGTCATGATCTCGCGGTTCGTGGGTTCGAGCCCCGCGTCGGGCTCTGTGCTGACTGCCAGCTCAGAGCCTGGAGCCTGTTTCAGTCTGTGACTCCCTCTCTCTCTGACCCTCCCCTGCTCACGCTGATTCTCTCTCCTAGAAATAAATAAAAAAAGAAAACATTAAAAAAAAAAAAAGAATCTCTGAAATCCATGTTATATTTATGCATAAAGTATGTGAACTCTTTAATACATAGTTGGTTTTCCCCTTGAAATTGGAAGTAGACGTAGTCTGTGCTTTAAGCCTAAGCTGAGGTGAAATTTCCAGCTAGAAAATATTGTTTGAGGGGCGCCTGGGTGGCTTAGTCGGTTAAGCGTCCGACTTTCGCTTAGGTCATGATCTCGCGGTTGGTGGGTTCGAGCCCCGTGTCGGGCTCTGTGCTGACTGCCAGACCTATTTCAGAGTCTGTATCTCCCTCTCTCTCTGACCCTCCCCTGCTCACGCTGTCTCTCTCTCTCTCTCTCCTAGAAATAAATAAAACATTTAAAAAAAAAAAAGAAAATATTCTTTGAATGCCAAAATTTTAATGATATGACACGAAAGTAATGAATAGCTCAGACAAGGCCATAGTATGAACATGTGAGAAATGTAAATGCATGTCACAAGATGAGGGGCTTGTTTTACTCTGTGTCATTTATCATCTTCCCTCTGGCACATGGATGACTTTTTCTGACAGAAGTTACATTTTCCTTATTCTCTTGAGTTTCTTTAGCTCTTTGTAATCACTCAGATTAGCCTGTTTTCCTTGAAGAAGGTATATGGTGGTTGCAGATATTCCAGGAGGTGGGGTAGGATCTGAATTAGTTCTCTATTTCTGTTTCAGAATGAGAATTTTCTGGAGGTGGAAACTATAGACTTTAAATATTCTGTAACTAGGTTTGGAGTGTGAGATTTAGTGCAAATAGAAGACCTCATTCTGTTAATGATAACCTATTTCAGGAAGATAGAAAGGCTTATAATGAATATAGCTTGGATACACTCCTATTAAGTTTATTAAATTACAAGTTATCTACTCCTATTTAAATACAAACTTGTTACTACCTCGTTTGCTAATAAATGTGAACCTATCTTCCCAGTGTTTTTCGTCTCTGTCTAGTACTGTTCCCTGTACTTCTATTTTAGCTAGAGGCTCTCTGACAAATCTTTGGTCCCCTAACAGTGTGAAAAACATTTGCTTGGAGAAATCAAAGCTTTGCTTTTTATAAATAAACTGCCCCTACCTCAGTTTTGCCTTATGGGAAGAGAACTTTAAAGTTACTTGTCTCCTTTTGCTTGCCTTTCTTCCTCTTTTCAAGTGCTAATATCAATTTTAGCTTCTGACCCTGTTGAAGATTGATAGCCTTATTTCATTAACCAGATATCGCACAACAATAATTGTAACATGACAACTATTTTGAGAAACTTATTTAAAAAATCCAATTTAGGGGCACCTGGGTGGCTCAGTCGGTTAAGCGTCTGACTTTGGCTCAGGTCATGATCTCACAGTTCGTGGGTTCAAGCCCCGTGTCAGGCTCTGTGCTGACAGCCAGCTCAGAGCCTGGAGCCAGTTTAAGATTCTGTATCTCCCTCTCTCTCTGACCCTCCCCTGCTCACACTGTTTCTCTCTCTCTCTCTCTCTCTCTCTCTTTCTCTCAGAAATAAATAAAACATTTTTAAAAAGTTAAAAAAAAACCAATTTAATATTTCACTAAAGCTGTTTTAAGAAACCCAATTTAAAATTCCATTGAGTATAGCAGTACCTAGCCCCTACCATACCAGAATATTGTGCTATTTGTTCAATAGTATTTAAAATTAGTTGGAAAGACCAAAACTCATTTAATTTGTCTTTATGGTACAGACTGCATTATATTGAATTTGCAGGGCCTTTCAGTGACTGAGAGGACACTTCTCTGTACAGTATACTGTCTCTCTTGCAGTCTCAGCTGTCTAGAACATGACTAAGTACAGTCAAGGGCAAAATAGAGTTCAAAGCTAAATGACTAGATAACATGAAATTAATCACTAAAGCTCATACTTTTCTCCTGAAAGAGTCTTTTATATATTCACTTAAGATTTATTAACTCTTATTTTATGTGGCACTTTTAACAAGCTTATATGTGTTGACTTTCCAGTGAATTAGAAGGTGGAGAAGAGGAGCTGGTAGAGACAGACAAACTGACAGCTGTAAGAAGTTAACCAAATCAGCATTAGGTCTAATTCAGGGTATACAGCATTCATAAGCAATTTAACATGAGGACTAACCACTTTATAAACATCATTAGTCCCCCAAAGTATACTTAACTTGATAACAAAATACAGTAGTATATTTCTTCAATCCTAGGATGTATTTGTATACATTTTTACATCTTAATGTTTCTGAAAGCATATATTTAAAAATGGAATGTGGTGATAGTAATTTTTTCTCTGGGGGAAAAAATCATTTGTGTGTCTTATAGTTAGTGGCATCTTATAAAGAATATCATAAGCTGATTGTAATGAAAAAACTTGTCAAGGAAGTTTTGTTACTCTGGGTCTTCCCTTTAAAAAGAGGATGTATTAGAAAGATACCCACTAAAGGTGTTGTGAAAGGGAATACGTGTTTAGTAGTTGCTTATTTAGAAAATGTATTGTTGTGGAAATTCTTTAGAGATATCTGATAAATGGGCTTTGCTATGTGTTTTGGTTCATCATTCATTAAGATGCAGTGATAAGCTGAGTTTCCTGAATTAGGCTGTTGAATGTGAATTTCACTCTTATGCATTGTGGGTTTATTTTGTAGGTGCCTAAGCCTATGCATCAGCCTGTAGGTTCTTCCTCGACCCTTCCAAAGGATCCAGTATTGAGGAAAGAAAAACTGCAGGATCTGATGACACAGATTCAAGGAACTTGTAACTTTATGCAAGTATGAGTCATTCTTAAATGAATCTTAAATGATTCGTGGGGCTACTAGCTTCTAATCAGAAGCATTATAATGAAGTTGTTAAGAGCGTAGGTTCTGGTGTTCAGAATGCATGGGAATCCCAGATCTGCCACTTCCTAGGTCTCACAGTTCAGGCAAGTTTACTTCACTCTTTGCCTTGGTTCTTTTTTGAAAAATGAGGATAATCTTATTCCTAAGTTTGTTGTGAGTAATGAAATGAATTAAACATGTAAAAAGTATAAGTGCTCAAATATATTTTCTACTGTAGATCATTGGTAGTTTCCACTCAGACTATGAGAACCTACTCTGTGCTTGACATTCTGGTAAGTGCTATTGTGTGTAGGAAATCATAAGACATTTATTGCCTTCAGGGAGTTTATATTCCACTTGTAAAAGGTTTTAACTTTTGTTGTGGCAGTTAGGTAAGTGCTAAATTGTGTCATACAGAGTCTTACAGAATTTCAGAATAGTATGATATTACTGAGGGAAGAAAGTAGACAAGATCTTTTTGTGTAGTAAAATGATCTGGAGCTTTGGAATTTGACTTGTGTTTCTTTTTTCTTTTTTTCTTTTTTTAATTAATTTTTTATTTTTTTAAATTTTTTTAAATTTATTTTTATTTTTAAAAAATTTTTTTGACTTGCATTTAAATCCTGGTTCTGCTATTTACTAGCTATAAAATCTATGGCAAATTATATAACCTGTAACTCTCTACTTGTAATATAAGGAAATTCCTTACCCCTTTAGGTTATTTGAAGATGAAAAGTGATTACTATAAGGCTAGCTTAATTATTCAAAATGTTGGAAATATTTGAGAACAAAGATAGGCAGATGGGAGAGAGAATGGTTTCTCATTATGAAAGGTCAAAGAGCATGAATGAGCTAGTGTTGTGTGGTTGAGATGAGATTGTTAAACCCTCATTGTTTGGGCATAATAAAAGCAAGGTTACAGGATTAATGCTTATGTTTAAGAGCTCAAGGCAGGAGGTCCTGCCCCCCAACCGAGTTAAGCCTTGGAATTACTTAATATAATTTTAAGGTTTGACAGTTACTTCAGATTTTTTTTTAACTCTTAACTCTTTCTCTTATGAAGACTAAGTTATTGGGGCATCTGGGTGGCTCAGTTGGTTAAGCATTCAATTCTTAATTTCAGTTTAGATCATGATCTCACAGTTTGAGATTGAGCCCTGCATCAGGCTCCACTGATAGCATGGGGGGAAAAAAAAAAAGACTAAGCTATCAACATTTTGAGATAGTTATTAGCTAGATTCTTATAGCTAATAGCTATAAACAGTGTCATGAGTAATGCAATGGTAATAGCTTTTAAACAGTTTATTTTTTAAGTTTATTCATTTATTTTTGAGAGAGAGCACAGGAAAGGCAGAGAGAATGAGAGAGAAATCCAAGCAAACTTCTTGCCATCAACACAGAGCCCAACATGGGACTTGATCTCACCAACTGTGAGATCATGGCCTGAACCAATATCAAGAGTCAAACCCTCAACAGACTGAGCCACCCAGGCACCCCAATGGTAATTGCTTTTAAATGAATTATTGTTCATTATTTAAGGTTTAATGATTTATTCAAGATTTAAAACCTTGTCTTTAGGAATCTATTCTGGATTTTGACAAACCTTCAAGTGCAATTCCATCGTCACAGCCGCCTTCAACTACTCCAGGTAGCCCAGTAGGTATGTAATCATAACCTAGAGTAAACATGCATAGGTCTAACATTTGTTTCCTCGTACAAATAATTATACTCTAGGTATCTTAGGGGTTACTGTGTCCGTGTGTCAGTTTATTCTAAATGTATCTGTGTGTCATCAGTTATATATGGGTAAATTACCATTAAGACATTAGCATGCTCACTTGACCTACTTGCCTTTTAGAGAAGGTCTCCAGATGGTTGAATGGAGAAGTGCAAGCTGGTTTTGCAAATTTTGAAGTGACTGGAGTCCTTTTGACTCTATAAATCTAGTACTGAAGCTTTTTGATCCCAATTATGAGTGAAATTACATCAATAATATTTAGTACATTGATTAACACAGTGCCTAATGATAGAACCTAGAATTGAATATGGCCTGACTTTTAAACTTTAGGCTTTTTGCTCTACATTCATTTATCTCCAGGGAGGAATGAGGTAATTGAAGTCATAGTCGAGTTGTAGTGAGCAGACACCAACTAGAACATGGATATAGAAATCCTGGGTGAAATAAGGAGAATAAAGAACAATTAACAAATGTAATGGACATTAACAAGAAGAAACCAAACTATATAATTGAAGAGTATATTAATATACATGACCAAAGGGGGGGGAAAACCTGAAAAAGATGTATGACTCAGCTAAGAGTTCTTTTGAAACTTGGAACTTGAGTGTATCAGTTGATTTCTATTCATGATGGCTTAGATTTTATCTTCCAGATTACTATTACCAGTTATTTTTTAAAGTAATAGTTTCTTTGGAAGCTTTGAAATGCTGCTTTTGCCCATTTATCCTTAAAACATCATTATGTATCACAGATGGTACTAGTACCCTATTCTCCCAAATCTTCTCTGACTCTTTAGAGCTCTAACAGAAAATTCATGATGGGCTTGAGACCTAGTTTTTCTAGCTACTGCTTATTTTGTAAAGTATAAACTTTTGGTTTCCACCAAGTTGCTCTGCATAAACTTTTCTCCGCCCTCAATAGTTTACCATTGATTTCACTCTCTGCAGCATCTACAGAACAAAATCTATCCAGTCAAAGTGATTTTCTTCAAGAGCCATTACAGGTAACTTCTCCAAAGTAATCTTTCTTTGTGATTGTTTTTTCTTTTTAAATCCAGGAAGAAATTCTTTGGTAAGAAGGATCAGACTTGCTGATTCTAATATACCTAAATTATTGAAAGTGTTCTAAGGAGATCTAGTTTTTTAGAGTAAGTACCACTGGTCCTCAAAAGGTTACCTAATGATCATGGGGAAAACATCTGTTAAAATAGATGTCTGGCAGACTTTAATAAACAAAGAGCAAACCTGAAGAATTTGGAGATACCTTGTCTGGGAATCTTACTTTGCCATGTAGCTACGTAAGTCATTTGGTAGAGCAGCATAGTCAAGAGTCCAAAGAAAGATACTAATTTTGTTTAGCTCATGGTGAGCTAATCTATTGCCTCCCTTCACGTATAAGAGTTGACATTCTGAGGAACTGATTTTCACAGAACATCTTAGAGATAAAAAGGGACCAGATCATTGAGACCTCTGTTGCCACATTGCACTTCTATCACTAGTAAGTTCAAGAAAAAAGTACAAAATTTGATAGTTTAAAGATACCTTTAAAAACAATTCTCAGGACCCCTTTCCATATGGCAATTTTCTTAACAGTAGCAGCTCTAACAGGTTAAATATTTTGACCAGATGGCTCAACAGTTGTTGCTTTCCTGTCCAAAAACTTCTGAGTAAATACCATTTGTTTATAGTGGTTTATATTTAGTTTGATAAGGTATGGCTCAGTTTTCAAAATGTATTTGTTGAGCTGAGTTCCTCACCCCACTCACTACTTTTAAGGGTTTCATTTTATCTGTTCTAGCTGTTAGGATTCCACATGAGGCTTTCAATGGACAAGTTAAAGTTTTTTGAAAAGCTAATGGTCTAGTTTAGTAGTTCTCAGGGGCAGGTCTGTGGATGGGTGCATCCAAAGCACTGGATCACTTTAGTAAATATATATATTTTTTAAAGGTTTTTTTTTAATGTTTATTTTTGAGAGAGAGAGAGAGAGACAGAGCACAAGTGGGGGAGGGGCAGAGAGAGAGGGAGATAACGGAAGCAGGCTCCGGGCTCTGAACCATCATCACAGAGCCCGATGCAGACTCTTGAACTCATGTACCAGGAGATTACAACCTGAGCCGAAGTCAGAGGCTTAACTGACTGAGCCACCCAGGCACCCCTAAAGATATATATTTCTAGATATCACCTTAGACCTACTGGATCAGAATTTCCAGGGGTGTTATCTAATCATCTGTATTTATAATCTTCCTGGGTGAATCTGCACATGCGTTGTTTGGGAACCACTGGTCCCAGTTTACTCACCAATACCTAAAACTACATTCAGCTGGTCTGTTTAAAGTAATTTGGAAGCAAGAATTGTCATAACTTTTAAAGAAATACTAGTGTGAAGAATTTCTTTATTTTTGTTGTTGTTAAGTGAACCTTTGAACTTAAATTCAAAAGCTTAAGTATCCAGTGTCCTGAGTTGTCTTATCTTAGCATTTGTAAATCTTTCCACAGCAGGAGAGTTATGTCCCCACAATACCCAGTTCGAATTATTTTGGGTAGTTGTCTCGTTATTTTAAAGGAGAGGACCAGAAGAAAGACCTAGTTTTAGAAATGCTATAGTATTGGGGTGCCTGGGTGGCTTAGTTGGTTAAGCGTCCGACTTTCGCTTAGGTCATGATCTCTTGGTTCTTGGGTTTGAGCCCCGCTTCTGGTTCTGTGCTGACTGCCAGTTCAGATCCTGGAGCCTGTTTCAGTCTGTGACTCCCTCTCTGACCCTCCCCTGCTCACGCTGTCTCTCTCTCTGTCTCCTAGAAATAAATAAACATTAAAAAAAAAAAAAAAAAGAAATACTAGAGTATTGTAACAGTTCTAATATTTTAGTTGGATCTAAATTATACCTATTTATTTAGGTATATAAAATTTCAAAAGGATTTAAAAATTTTTCTCTTACGACATTTTTAAACTTTGTCCCCATCTCCTTCCCAAGAAGCGGTCTATTATGATGACCCCCTTCTAGAAGGTCACTGAAACTTAACTGTTCTGGATATTTGGTTGCCATTCATTAGTTTCCAATTTACCCATTTTATTACTTGGGCTTGTGAGATTGAGATAAAAGGAGTAAATTCATGGACACTTCAGACCTTGCGATTTTTAGATTTTTATAGACTTCTCCCTGTTATGTTCTAATATCTTTGTGCCATAGAATTCTTTTGCAGCTACTTTCTTAGTTTTTTATTACAGTTGTCACAGTCTTAGTTCCTTCTGTGCTTTCTTTCAATTTTTGTTTTATAAATGTTATTAGCTTTAACTTTTTGTTAGAATTTGGTGCCCCTGTAATTTATGTAGAGCTTATCATTTAAAAAAATTTTTTTTAATGTTTATTTATTTTCAAAGGAGAGACAAAGCATGAGTGGGGGAGGGGCAGGGAGAGAGGGAGACAGGAGCCAAAGCAGGCTCCAGGCTCTGAGCTGTCAGCACAGAGCCCAGTGCAGGGCTTGAACTCATGAGTTGTGAGATCATGACCTGAACCAAAGTTGGACGCTCAACTGACTGAGCCACCCAGGCGCCCTGAGCTTATCATTTCTATTTGTACTTCTGCTACCTCTTTAAGACACTGGGAGCATAGAGAGCCAAAGCACAGTTACTATGACCCCTGGCAGAGCTGTGCCTACAGTGTTCAATGTGCCCTGAGCTGCTTCCAGTGAACTGCTGTTGAGGGCCAGATGGAAAATCTGGCCCCCGGTTTCCCGACCAAGAATCTTGATAAATGAGGATGGGATTAGATATGTAGCTTTGGTGACCAGGCCTAGAAAGGCAATTTAGCTGACTGTTTGGGTTTGACTCTCAGCACTAACTTAATTTTTGTGTTATGTTGGGTACGTTACCTAACTTTTCCTTGCCCATGCCTTATTGTCATGGGCAGGGTTGTCATGGGGATGGTTGTATCTACCTTATGGGGTTATTGTTAGGATTAAATATGTGAATATGTGTAAAGAGTTTAGCATAGTATTTGGCACTACTGAGTGCTTGGTAAGAGTTACATGTTAGGAAGCTCAGGACTCAAGAAATACAAAGGAAACAAAATATGCCTTTTACCATGTTTTTTATCTTCCTCTGTCTAGGCTGCTGCTGCTTCAGTCACTTGTAGCTCAAATGCTTGCTTGGTTACTACTGATCAGCCTTCTTCGGGATCTGAAACAGAGTTTATGGCTTCAGAGACTCCTGAGGTAATGAGGCCAATTGTCTTAATTTCTTTTCTGTCTAAAAGAAGAGCAGAACCAGCTTACCTTATGCATTATAGGCATGATCAGTTGAATGATTTAACATTTATACTTGACTAATGTATTGCTTTCTGTAGATTTTGTGGTCCTGGAATTACAAGTAACTTTGCTGTGACTTCATATAAGTAAACTTAATAGTGTATTGCGTTATCAACATGCAATAAAGATGTCTGAATTGGTGATGTCAAAAAGTTCTCAGTAGGATTAAGTCAAGTTTCTCACTATGTATATTATATTGAAGGGATTCTTAGCAGAAAAATCTAGTTATATAACTAAAGAGTCAGTAAATTTATAGTGACAATATTAGCACTCCCTCCATAAGAATGAATTATGTTTTCTTTCTGGCTAATTTTATCAAAAGCGTTTTGACAGTCTTGAACTGTGAAGGTCCACTTACATATTTTTTTTGATAACTACAGTAATGTACATCTATTTTCCTTATGATTTTCTTTTTTTTAAATTAGGTTTTAATTTAACTTGACAATAAACTAAGAAAAAAATACTTAAGAGATATGATGGGTAAACAATAAAATCCCTTTTTTCTTTAAAAAAATAAAATTAGGTTTTAATTTTAATTCCACTTAGTTAACATGCAGTGTAAAATTAGTTTCAGGTGTACAATATTGTGATTCAACACTTCCTTAAATCCCCCTGTGATTTAAATCACCTCACAAAAAATGTACTCCTTAAATCTTCATCATGCATTTGACCCATCTTCCCTCTGGTAACCATCAGTTGGTTCTCTGTACTTAAGAGTCTTGTTTCTTGGTTTCTCTCTCTTTTCCCCTTTGCTCGTTTGTTTTGTTTCTTAAATTCCACATATGAATGAAATCTTATGGTATTGTCTTTCTCTGGCTGACTTATTTTGCTTAGCATTATACTCTCTAGCTTATCCATGTTGTTGCAAATGGCAAGCTTTCGTTCTTTTTTTTATCATTGAATAATACTTCATTATACACACACATGCACATATCACATCTTAATCCATTCATCAATTCATGGACACTGGACCGTATGCTTTTCTAAACATTGTCTTTTCTCTAGGTTACTTATTGTAAGAACACAATATATAGTACATATACCTTACAAAATATGTTAATCAACTGTTTATATTATTGATAAGGCTTCCTTTCCATCACTATAGGCTATTAGTAGTTAAGTTTTTGGGGAGTCAAAAGTTATATGTGAATTTTTGACGGGGTGGGGGTCAGCACTCCTAACCTCTGCATTTTTCAAGGGTCAACTATATTATGTTTGTTTTGAAATCTAAAGTGATACTTTTTGCTACGTTTGAGCAAATCCTTCAAATAGATATAGCAAGATAACATGTTTTGGATTAATTTAGCAACTCTTAGATTTTATTATTTTTGGTTCACTATTATACAAGAGAATATATTCATTATAGGATATAGAAAATATAGATACACATGACTTTTATGGTGCATACTTGGTCTAAATTAAAATTACTTGGTTTCTCATTTTAAGTAGAGGAAAGATTGACCAAGTGAGTCACAGCTCTCTGCTTCATAATCTGATCGCTCCATAATCTGATCAGGATTGGTTTTTTGGTATCTTTGGATTTGGAATCTGTTATATCAAGGACTTGCTTATTACCATAGATAAGGATTATTTAAATTAGATCAGGTTTGATTTTCTTTTTTAGGCAACTGATTTAGAAATCGAGGAATCAGATTTTAAAATCAAGAAAAATTAACATCGACTAAGCAACTAACCCAAGATTTTTCTTAATTCTTCTGTATAGGTTTGGAATAATATTAGATTCTTAGCTGGAAAATACCGTTTCAGGGTTTGAAAAGGACTAGGTACTCATAAAAAGTTCAGCACCTCATCTGTTAGACTGATTAATAGTAAGACTCTTTCACTTAGTCAGCAAGCTGTACAAAGCAAATGCTAGTGTGCATCCTCAGCAGTTGTGATTTGAAATTGTAAGCAAAAGCTATTCTTTTGCATTCCTGTGTCCAAATGTCATCCTATAGAACTTGCTGACTTATGCCAGTCTGGGGTTTAGTGTAAGTTAACTGCTTGTTATATGGCAGGTGATTGGCTGATGCTGCATTTCTCCTTCCCAGGCAGCAGTTCCCCCAAGCAAGCAACCATCTTCACTAGCTTCTTCAAACCCTTCCATGTCAAAGGGCTCTGAACAGGGCTTCCAGTCACCTCCAGCAAGTAGTAGCTCAGTAACCATTAACACAGCGCCCTTTCAAGCCATGCAGACAGTGAGTATGAAACGTGAATGGTGATTGCAGTTCATTGTTCCTGTTAAGCCATTGTTTCTCTTACATCTATTATTGGGTACTTACTATGTGAAAAACTTTGCCTTTTGTGTTACTCTTATTTGGGTTGATACTTGCTTTTGTCCAATGGAAATATTGTTTGTGGTGAAAGAGTATTAAATCCAAAGCCTTGAGAATTTTGAATGGGTATTTTATCAGAACGTTTTCCCCACTCAGAAAATTAGTAGCAGGCAAAGCTGAGGATTCATATTAATTAAATAAAATGTGTGGGTGAGAAACATAATTATCTATGAACAGCTTAATAATACTAATCATTACTAATATCACACTAGTGATGTTCCATAGCATCAGTAGCCTGAAATACAGGACACATACTTGGATGTTCTGTCATTCTTGAAACCGTCATTTGATTTCATCTTGATCTTATGCTGATTTTTGGATAATTGTTTGGATTTGTGTGGTATTCTGAGCTACATATTCCTCTACAAATTGTTTAAGTTTAAAACATTTTTTAATATAACTCTAAAACAGGATAGTATAAAACAGTTCTCTAAAACAGGATAGTATAAAACAGTTCTTTAGAAAAAACCCAAAAAGTCTTAGCCAGTATCTGATGGAGCTTAATGCCCCATTCTAGATACTTTTGAGTGATGGTGGTAGGGTGGGGCCAGTGGAGTTACAATGGAAAGCAGGTACAATGCAGGGAGATAAGCTGGTGAATTCAGACACCTGAATTCACTAGTTTTATCACTTCCTGCTTGGCTGCTTAGAATTGCTTAGTTTCTTCGTTTTCCCTCTTTCCCTGCCAGTCTCTCCCAAACAGTATTGCCAAATTGGTTTTATTAACTTTTTTCTCATTTCTATTTAAAAGCAAACAGTGGTTCATTACAGAATGAAATTCAGAGTCCTTTGCTTAACACTTAATAACTTTTGAAATTTGGTAGACCCTTCTGGGCTAGTCCCCTGTGCTTGCCTTGTAGATTGTCACAGTAGATTTTTTTGCTCATGCCAGTTTGTATTCTCTACCTGTTTGAATCCTGTCCTATACAAATTGGTCCTCATTTGTTCCTTATTCATTCAATCAACAAACAAGTAGTGATGAAATCAGATACTGTTCTTAATGACTGGGGTTGGGTTTTGGCAGTGAAGAAGAGACAAGTCTTTGTGCTCAGGAAGTTTACTTTTCTGTGGGGATGAGCACTGAGTGTTATGTGGAAACTAATTTGACAATAAACTATTTGTAAAAAAAAAAATAAATAAATAAAAGATTTCAAATAAAAAGAAGCTTACATTTGATGATGGAGGTGGGAGAACTAGAGAGAAAAATATACATATATGTACATGTATATGTATACACATATGAGTACATGCATGTATATATACTATACGTACATACGTGTATATACCATACACGCATACACACACACACATCAAGTGTTCTGTGTCATGGGGAAAAATGGAGCAGGTTAAGGGGGCTGGAGAGTAATGGAAGTGCTATTTTATAGACAATGGCCAGAGTCTGGATTGGTCATTGCCTGCCATGTGGTAGAAATTTAGTAGGTGGCAGATTTTCTCATTCATCTTTCAATTTTTGAAAAAGTGCCCTCTTGCCCTATGTAGCTTTCATGCTCAGTAAGCATTATTATATCATAATAGCAGGATGATTAATTTTTATATTTGAGTTTATATCTGCTAGAAATCAAATAATATTTTTGCCATAGTAAAATACACATGACATCCAATTTACCATTTTAACCATTTTTAAGTGTATGATTCAGTGGCATTCAGTATATCCACAGTGTTGTACAACCATTTCCACTGTTTCCAAAACCTTTTTAATATTCCAAACCATTAAACTGTACTCATTAAATACTAGCTTTTTATTCCTCTCTCTCTCCAGCTTCTAGTAACCTATCTTCTACTTTTTGCCTCATTACTTCTCCTAAGTACTCATATAAGTGAAATCATAATATTTGTCCTTTTGTGTAAAACTTATTTCATTTAGCAAAATATTTTCAAGGTTAATATATGTTGTAGTATGGATCAGAATTTCATTCTTTTTTATGGCTAAATAATATTCTGTTGTATGCATACACCACATTTTGTTTATCCATTCCGCTGTTGGACGTTTGGATTGTTTCCACCTATTGCCTATTGTGAATAATGCTGCTATGAACATTGATGTTCCTGAGCCTCTGCTTTCAGTTATTTTGGGTATATGTTATAGTGGATTTGCTGAATCACATGGTAATTCCATGTTCAGCTTTTTGGGGAACAACCATACTATTTTCTACAGTTGGTTGCACCATTTTGCATTCCTAGCAGTAATGCACAAGGCTCAAATTATACCACATCCTTGCCAACACTTACATTTTCTCTCTCTCTCTTTTTTTTTTTTTTTTTTTTTTTGGTAACAGCCATCTTAATAAGTATGAAGTGGTATATTACTGTGCTTTTGATTTGTATTTCCCTAATGATTGTGATGTTGATCATCTTTTCATGTGCTTATTGGCCATTTCTCTTCTTTGGAGAAATGTCCATTCAGGTCCTTTGCCTGACAAATAGAAGTTTTTGAATGTTGCAGAATTTTGTTGGATGTCATCCTTAATCTTTTTCTATGACCCAGTGTACCCTTTGTCTTTCAAGGTATTTAATGTTAATGCACCTCTGCCTCCACGGAAAGATCAAGAAATAAAAGAATCCCCTTATTCACCTGGCTACAATCAAAGTTTTACTACAGCAAGTACACAAACACCACCCCAGTGCCAACTGCCAGCTATACATGTAGAACAGACTGTCCTTTCTCAAGAGACTGGTAAGATCTTTGCATATGATATTTTGAAGACTTAGATGATAGCTGGTAGAATGGAAAGCAATTCAGTAGTGATGCTTTAAGGGTTCTTTCTTGACTAGTAAGCATTATTTCCTCACAAGTTCAAGTGTTGAGAAAAACATAAATGCCTTTCTTCTGTTTAGTTAAGTTCACCTGTTAATTTTAACTTTTGTAGAGGTAAGAATCTAGGTGGTTGATTAAACCTTGAAGTGGGTTCATATTTTTAAATCTGATTGATTAACATGGACAGTGATAGAAGTAGATAGGGCACTATATATAGCTGTTTGTATGAAGGCTTTGAAATGACTCTTAAATCTTTTACACAGAAGATAGCTATCTGGCCTTTTCTCTCTTTTTCCCTCTTACAATAAAGCATTGATTAATGCCAAGATAAAACTTAGTATGCTTATTCCATTGTTTGCTTAGGGATGAGAAACTGTTTTGCTCTTTCATGGTATTCTAATACATGAAAGAATAGGCAACTTTGTAGTTATTTCCTAATTTGATAAACACCTGTAGATTTTTAGTGTTGGTATTTCAGATCCCCACTGAGTTTTCTAAAACTTAAGCCTGAGCAAATGAATTGAACATTCTAGGTATTTGATTACTCACAAGAGGTACTAAATGTAAATCCTTGGATCTAGCCACCAATGACCTCATTGTGTTTTCACCTGTACCCCGTGAAAACATACTGCAGATGGTTTATATAAGCGATGTTTGTCCTATGCCCTCTTAGGTATAGTATTAATTAAAATTCATTGTCATTTACTCCTTGATCTGGAGTATTTAGCCTCTGTTTCCTTTAATTGTGGCAAAATATACATAACAAAATTTAATATTTTAACCATTTTTAAGGGTACAGTTCTGTGGCATTAAGAACAGCCAGGTGGTTGTGAGGCCATCACCACCATTCATCTCTAAGGACTTTTTCATCTTCCCCAACTGAAACTCTGTACCCATTTAACACTAACTCTCCACCCCTCTCTTCCTCCAGCCCCATATGGCAACTACCATTCTACTCTATGAATTTGACTACTCTTGGTACTTACCTAGAGTAACTGGAAACAGACAGTATTTGTCCTTTCGTGACAGGCCTTTTCATTCAGCATAATGTCTTCAAGATTCATCCATGTTATAGCATGTGCCAGAATTTCTTACCTTTTTTAAGGCTGAATAATATTCTATTACCTAAATCTATATATGTATAGATACCAGGATTTCTCTCTCTCTCTATATATATAGCACCTTTTTCAAAGGGAGAAAATTATATTAAAGGTTTTGATATACAGTGACTTTTAATTATAAAGAATATTAAATATTTGTTACCATTTAACTCTTGGACTTAAAACTGTTTCCTTAAGCAGCAAGTTATCCTGATGGAACTATTCAAGTAAGCAATGGTAGCCTTGCCTTTTACCCAGCACAGACGAATGTATTTCCCAGACCCTCTCAACCATTTGTCAATAGCCGGGGATCTGTTAGAGGATGTACTCGTGGTGGGAGATTACTAACCAATTCGTATCGGTCCCCTGGTGGTTATAAAGGTATGCTCTGAACAAAATTTAATTATACTGAATTATTTTGTTTATATATTTACTTAAACTATTTTTACTTTACCTTGTTCCATTTTTAGTTTCCCTCCATATTGTGGTAGAAAAGTCCCTATTTCTGTAAAATACAGTATTTCTAATATACCTATTGCTTATATAACAGAGGAACTTTTTGTATGAAAAGCGGATTGATCCTGTGACTTGCTGAAGCAAAAGGTTGAGCATCTGGCTTTTCCAGAGATGAATTTGGGTTTTCATATTTGAATACTTTTTTAGAAAATTGACTTGACTGTTCAAAATATGTCATAATCAGTGGCTGTTTTCTAGTTATTTTTCTATCGGAGGATACTGTAGATAAAAATACAAATTTTGATACTATTATAGTGATTATTCTCTTAAATCTTAATATGGTTACAAGTATTGGCTTGGTATCGTAGAATTGCAGTAGACAGGCCTTGACCATGTGCCTTTCTGAACCCCACCTCCATCACGGCAGTAGTATCTCTGTACTTGGCTTATTTGAAGTTAGCAGTATTTTATAAGCACTTTTCCATATGTGTTTTCCTATGGAAGTAATATTAGTAGAGTTTGTTTTAAAAAGGCATGAATCTAATGATGGTATTTTAGGATCGGTTTGACTTTTAAAGTGGTATGGAATTAGACTATTTAAAAGTTTAGTATAATTTTGCCCATAATTTTATTTAAGTTGTTTATTTATTAGGTTTTGATACTTATAGAGGACCACCTTCAATTACCAATGGAAATTATAGCCAGCTACAGTTCCAAGCTAGAGAGTATCCTGGAACACCTTATTCCCAAAGGGTAAGAATAGTTGTCATAGTTGAATAGTAGTATAGCTGTTGCTGTTAAGCTGGTGATTAAACTATAGCCAAGTCATAGTATATTTTGTATAAGGCACTCTTTGTTTTCTTTTTTTTTTTAATTTTTTAAAATGTTTGTTTATTTTTGAGAGAGAGAGAGACAGAATATGAGCAGGGGAGAGGCAGAGAGAAACGGAGACAACATCCGAAGCAGGCTTCAGGCTCTTAGCTGTCAGCACAGAGCCTAACTGGGGCTTGAACCCACAAACCATGAGACCATGACCTGAGCCACCCAGGTGCCCCAAGGCACTCTTTGTTTTAGAACTACTTGTCAGTACTATGGAGAGTTGATTTGGAATCTTTTCCAGTAACCCACAGAAGATGACAATTGCCTGTTACACAGAACTTAGAAGGTCTTAAGGACTTTACTTATCATGTTGTTTGCATTAACTCATTCACTCCTCCAACTTTTGAGAGAAACTAGGGTTCAGAAACAAGTTAAATTACTTATCTAAAGTCACTCAGCAACTGAATGGTAGAATGAAGATGAGATTGCATGTTTCCTGACTCCAGACCCTACGAGCTTAACTTTTTTATTTTGCTTTATTTATTTATTATTTATTTATTTATTTATTTATTTTTGAGAGAGAGCATACGCACAAGTTGGAGAGAGATAGAATCTCACATAGGCTCCATGCTCAGCCTCCATGATTCTGAGGATCATGACCTGAACCAAAGTCAAGAATTGGGCGTTTAATGAACTGAGCCACCCAGGCACCCCAGCTTTATTATTTTGCTTTCAATTTAACTTTTCTATGTATTTGGTGTAGAAAGTCCTTTTTTATAAATTTAATATTTTTGTTTTTATTTTAATAGCTCAGCAGATTTCCTTTACTACATATAATAAAAGACTGACAAGAGGTTAGACATTCCACTTAAACAAACCTTGGGACCTCCTTGTCATTGGTCATCTATGGATATTACTGTATACATCAGAATTTTCAGTTTTGAAGTTTTACAAGCCTTTAAGTATATATGTGGTTTCCCACTGAGTTCTGTGGTGAGATAAAGTATTTTTGAGAGGCTTAAAGTTAGTTACATGAGATAAGGTAGATGTCTATACAGAGACAGTATTGAAAAGGGGGTTAAGAACACACCCAAAGAACATACCAAATCACCTAAATGACTTGGGTTTGATACCTGATTTCATCACTTCCTTTGTTGTGTGACCTTGGGTATGTTAAGTAAACTTTCTGAGCTCTGGTTCCTTATCTGTTAGATGAAGACTCAGCTGTGAGTTAGTCATCTTACTCTGAAGTATTGTGAGGATTACTCTACAAGATATCCTGAGGACTAAGTGAATTAATATACATAAAGGCTTAGCACCATAATGCCAGACAGTAATGAACAGCTCCTTTTTTTTTTAATTTGTAAAAATGTTTTATTTTTTTAAAGAGAGAGTGTAAGCAGGGAAGGGGCAAAGAGAGAGGAGGACAGAGGATCTGAAGCAGGCTCTGCACTGGTAAGCTGACAGTAGCCAGCCTGCTGTGGGGCTCAAACTCAGGAACCATGAGATCATGATCTGAACTGAAGTCGGGCGCTCAACCTGCTGAGCCATCCAGGTGCTTGTAATGGAGTTGTTCTTAACACCAATATTCTGGACTTCTGTGTGCTGCTTTAAATTTCTTGCTGGGGTGCCTGGCTGGCTCAATCAGTAGAGCATGTGACTTTTGATCCTCATGGTCATGAGGTCAACCCCACATTAGGCTTAGAGCTTACATTAAATAAAAAAAAAAAAGAAGAAGGAAAAGTATATTTCCTCCTGAGGAAACATATGATAATTATAATGGTTGCTATTGGGAAGAGGATTAGGAGTTTGGGGTAGCAGACTTAATTATTGTGTGCCTTCTTGTCCTGTTAAAATTTTTTATTGCATATGTTAATCTAGTCATGCCACTGATCTTTCTTTCCATAAGTTGTATGAAGGCTGACTTTCAACATAACTGGGAGTCTGTTTGAAATGTTGCCTCCTGAACATTTTTTTCTTGAAGATAGTAAATTATGTTTTCAGGCAAAAATACATTCATATGGTATAATTCTTATCAACCTCTCTGTAAAACAAAACAAAATCCTGACATAGTTCAGAATTGTCTTCACAGTTTGATTTATAAATAGAGCAAGATTGAAATAGTCTATGTTTTTGCTTTACTATTTCCTTTTATCGTGAGATAAGGGATAGAGGACCAGGCTGTATTTCTGAATTTCCCTCATTACCTCACATTGTATCTTTTACATAGTGTTTCTTGGATGCCTTCTTGTCTTTGCAATAATTAGCATACCTACTTGGTCAGGTTAATTCATAAATGAAGCAAGTATTGCTATTGTTGCCCTTTTAACTTTTCTTGGTATTTGGAAACATCTGAACCTCTGTAGCTGCTGGGGAAGGCTAGAGAAAAGGTTAAGAGGACTTTAATCTTACAAATTTACCAGCCAATAACACTGGGAAAGAACTATTATCTTGCATTTTTGTAGCCATGGTTAAATATTATGTGTTCATTTCAGGATAATTTCCAGCAGTGTTACAAGCGAGGAGGGACATCTGGTGGTCCTCGGACAAATTCAAGAGGTAAGGATAATTAACTGGGTTAAACATCCCTCTAGATCTTTCTTTATCTACTGTGAAGTTCTCCCCAAAGTACATTGTTTTCACCATTTAGCTTTTAAAGTTTTCATTTTGCTTAAGCTTAGTACTGAAGACCTGAGGGAGACACTAGACTGTTGGAATGGCTGCAGGGGGATCAGTTGTCCATTTAAATTAAAAGTGTATGTGTGTGCTTTTTCACTTTGATTGACACCACAGCATAATTCAGCCTTTGATATGTACATTTCTTGCATACTTCACATAGTTTCATGTGATGATTCAGGATGATGGTTCTTGTAGTAATGGGCATTTTTTAGATAGTTTCGTGTCACCACATTGAAAGAAAGAAGCAACAATTAAGACACCATGACTTGAAATTCCAGAAGATAATTATAATACTTTTTAAAATGTGAAGGTTTAGTAGAACCTTTACTAGAAGAGATTCAGTATACCTGAGAAAATCCAGAATTACTGAAGATTAACTAACTTTATCACAGGAAAACAGAATCTTTTCCTTTTAAGAAAGAGTCAGTATTCACACTGCCTTGGCCTTGTATCTGAGCTGTGTTTTTGTGCAGTACTTAAAACATTAAGATTTCGTGACATCACATTAACTTGGAAATGAAGAGGAAGCATTCATCATGGGGCTTCGTATCATAACAGAGTATCTTTGAGTGGCTAGTAGTTCTGAAAGTTGGTTCTTTTATGTACTCTCAGTTGTCTTGAGTCCTTGTACATTAGATACTTGGAGTAGATTTATCACTGAGGAATGAAGAACTGAGTGGGAATTACAGAAGAGAAATCAGGAAATAAAAGGAGTGTTCAAACCTGGGTTTCAGACTTTGCTAATCTAAATTAGTAACTTAGCATTTCCTAGAGCCTCATTTTCTAAAAAAAAAAAAAAAAATGAGGCCACTAGACAAGAACATCTAGGTCCTTTTTAGCTTAATAGTAATATGAAAGCCCATTGCTAGAAAGCTTTAGAAAAGTATACTGTACCTGTGTTTTGTTGTTTTTGTTTTAGAATTTACTATAAAATGTATTTTTATCTGTATTTCAGTAGCCGACTAATGTTAAATATTGTGTTCAAAGCTAACTGCTTCATTATGAGAAACTCACTGTTGCTAATAAAACAGCAGGGTGGAGTGATTCTTCTCAGGTGAGCAGCCCAGAAAGAGACAACGAAACGTTTAACAGTGGTGACTCTGGACAAGGAGACTCCCGTAGCATGACCCCTGTGGATGTGCCCGTGACAAATCCAGCAGCCACCATACTGCCAGTACACGTCTATCCCCTGCCTCAGCAGATGCGAGTTGCCTTCTCAGCAGCCAGAACCTCTAATCTCGCCCCTGGAACTTTAGACCAACCTATTGTGTTTGATCTTCTTCTCAACAACTTGGGAGAAACTTTTGATCTTCAGCTTGGTAGATTTAATTGCCCGGTGAATGGCACTTATGTTTTCATTTTTCACATGCTAAAGCTGGCAGTGAATGTGCCACTGTATGTCAACCTCATGAAGAATGAAGAGGTCTTGGTATCTGCCTATGCCAATGATGGTGCTCCAGACCATGAAACTGCTAGCAATCATGCAATTCTTCAGCTCTTCCAGGGAGACCAGATATGGTTACGTTTGCACAGGGGAGCAATTTATGGAAGTAGTTGGAAATACTCTACATTTTCAGGCTATCTTCTTTATCAAGATTGAAAGTCAGTACAGAATTAACAGTGAAAGAATGGTGTTCTAATTAGTGGGGTTAAAGGAGAAGTAGTCTTTGCTCTTGTGACTGGTTTAGGAAAATGTTTTCATTTTTAGAGGAAGGTGGAGGTCCTTACTTTTTTTGTTTTCCTCCCCAAGGTGAAAAATTTCAAGCTGAATGACAATTAGCACTAATCTGGCACTTTATAAATTGTGATGTAGCCTCGCTAGTCAAGCTGTGAATGTATATTGTTTGCACTTAATCCTTAACTGTATTAACGTTCAGCTTACTAAACTGACTGCCTCAAGTTCAGGCAAGTTATAATGCCTTGTTGTGCCTCAATAAAAAAGTTATATGCACCTTCAGTGTTCTTATTTGATTAAACATTTAGTAGAGAGGTAAAATGTTTAATTTTTTGCTATGTGTCACTGATAACTTGGATGAGTCTTTATTCATGGGTTCATACTATTATTTTAAAGTAAGACTATATAGTAGATCTTTTTAGAGTTTTCTCTGATATTATACATGCCATCATCAAAAGATTTCAGCTGTTTTCCATTGGCTAAATAGCATTTGTCCTTTAAGCTATTTTGCAGTAGGACATGTCATTGTCTGTTCGTAGCTATCTTTAAGTACCTACTACTTGTATAATAATACAAGATACAATAGTAGATACACAACTAATATTACTGGTCTGCCATCAGTAAATCTTGTACTTTCTAGTAGATTCTCAATTTGAGAAGGCATAATGTTTATTCATCAGAAAGCAAAGATTTTTGGTCAGGCAATGCTGTGTTTGAGTCCTGATTTTGCCACCTAGGTACTGATTTTGGGCAAGTTATTTTACCTCTAAGATACCTCTTTCTTTCTCTTTTTGTAGTAGACCATTTTCACAACCTCATAGGGCAAATGTGAAGTTCAACTAAGAATATATCTAAAAGACTTACTTAACACAGTGCCTGGCACATAAGTATTTAATAAATGTTAGGTGCTATGATTTTTTTTCCCTTCCAAAAACTTATAGGGCTGTGTGTGTGTGTGTGTGTGTATTTTCTTATGTAGTATTAGTATAGCAGGCACTGACAGAATTTAGTATCCATTTTAGACATATATTCTCACACTTCACAATTTAAGCATATATATATTTCTTGTGAATAAGAGCTTAATAATTTTATTAATTAAAGCATAGTTTTAAAAAGTAAGCATTTTTACTGCAGTATTTGGGAATATAGGAAGGGTTAGAGAAGGGCATAGTTAACCTGCAACCAAGGCAAGTTACTTGCGAAGACAGAAATTTCTGGTTTTGATCTTCTTTTGAAAGTTCTCTAACATGTCTCACTCTGAGGTGTTAAGTAATCTCAGGGAGATGGTATAAGAGCATTAATTTATTATAGTCAATATTTTTTTAAAAATGTATTTATTTAGGGGTGCCTGGGTGGCTTAGTTGGTTAAGCGTCCGATTTTGGCTCAGGTCATGATCTCATGGTCCATGAGTTTGAGCCCTGTGTTGGGCTCTATGCTGACAACTCAGAGCCTGGAGCCTGCTTCAGATTCTGTGTCCCCTCTCTCTCTTTGCCCTTCCCCCACTCACACTCTGTCTTGCTCTCTCTCAAAAATAAATGTGAAAAAATTTTTTTAAATTTATTTAAGAGAGTGAGAGAGATAGAGTGTGAGCAAGGAAGGAGCAGAGAGAGCGAGGGAGGGAGAGAATCCCACATAGGTTCCACAAGTCGTTGTGGGCCTCGAAATCATGAACCGTGAGATCATGACGCGAGCCGAAATCAAGAGTCAGATGCTTAACTGACTTGAGCCACCCAGGGGCCACTAGAGTCAATATTTTCAATCTGGACATGGGTTTATCAATTAAACCCTTAAGCCACTTTTACCTCTCCATGTTAGTTTAATGTTGTCAAGTTGGAGGATGTAATGTCATCAACTATTTAACAGAAATTTTAAAAGTCGTGGTAGGTATTTTTTGGATTTAGGGATGTTAGTTTTCCAGTTAAGTAAATTAGTTAGTGGCTCTTATGTCCAGAATACAAACCAAAAATATATGGAAAAGCAGAAATATTATTAAATGACTAAGGGTAAAACTTGATGTTTAAGAAGAGTTGTGGATCAAGTTCAACCAGGCCTTTGTCAGCTTTTTTTTAGCCTTTTGTTTTCTACCATGTTAAGGTCTTTAACTTAGTCTTTTCTCCTGCACACAATCAAGACTATTTTTGTTATTTACAATATTGTGAGCAACTCCTTTTTTATATTTTTGAAAGTGTCTGACAAAGAGATTCATTAACTAGGGAACTCCCTTATGATGCTAGTCATGTTTTAGGAGAATATTCTAAATGAAATACTGTTTTCCTTAGTGTAAAAACAATGAATTAGAAATGAACAATTCTTAGACTTCTGAGAATGAATGGGCAAGATCTTTCATTCTGGAATAATATAACTTTTTGAAGACACAGTTCTGGAAAGTTTTATTAAAAGTCCAGATACCTTTATAGAAAGATGTACACATGCATAGATTTTAGATGTATTTGCAAGAGATGGAGTGAGGGTCCATAAAGCTCGTTTATGGACCTCATATGAAGAACTTATATTTTACTGGGTAAGTCTTATAGATACAACTGAAGAGGGAAGACATTCCATATAGTTACCATATAGTCCCTGAATATATAGATATTTACCTCTCTTACTGAAGGTTGAGGTGGGAGAAAGATTTGTTTGTGTTTTTAATTGATTTTAATTTTTTTTTTTTTTTTTTGAGAGAGAGCACATGCGCAGGGGAGGGGCAGAGAGCGAGGGAGACACAGAATCCAAAGCAGGTTCCAGGCTCTGAACTATCAGCACAGAGCCCGACATGGGGCTCAAACCCACAAACTGGGAGATCATGACCTGAGCTGAAGTTGGACACTCAACCTACTGAGCCACCCAGGGGTTCTGAGAAAGTTTTTCTGTGTACTAAATTCTCCCTGGAGTTTTCTTCTTTCACTTTAAGTTTTTTAGTCATTTGTGAATGAATGGTCCCCCAAGAATTGTGAGCTACTGTATCGTTATCTCCTCTATAATGATTTAATGAATAAATGTAGGTATTTAAAGCAGGATGTTTTTTTTTAAATTTTTTAACATTTATTTATTTCTGAGAGACTGAGAGAGACAAAACACGAACGGAGGAGGGGCAGAGAGAGAGAGAGGGAGACACAGAATCTGAAGCAGGCTCCAGGCCCTGAGCCGTCAGCGCAGAGCCTGTTGGAGAGCTTGAACTCATGAGCCGTGAGATCATGACCTGAGCCAAAATCAGACACTAAACCAACTGAGCCATCTAGGCACCCCAGGAAATTTTTTGGGGGCAGATTTGCATACTTCCCTCCTGTACCAATTATTTGTCAACCATCTCATTATTTTAACTTTCTCAACTCCATAATAGCTATAGTTTTACACTGCTTTGACACTACATACTGTGTTTTTATACTTTAATCTTTCCTGAAAGCAAATTTTAATTCATTAGTTGTAATGGCTGATGTTCTGTTGTGATTCTCGTGATAGAAAGGATGATAGTTTATGTATTTTATAAGGTGAAATAGTTGTTGGCATATAGACATTAAAGTTTTCCCATAGGATTTCCACTCTGCTTCCCTGCCATATACTTTATTTTGATGAAAAATTTAGATTTGTCTCCCTAGGTCCTCTACTTGACAATTTATCTCAGGGGTATTCTTAATCACCACTTTGATAATTAGACCAATAGCTTTGTCCCCATATTATGGCTTACGGGCAACTGTTGACAACTGATAGGTACATCACAGTTGTTATTAGTGCAAGATGCTGAATGCCAGATTATAAAATACTGTTACCCATTATCGATACCAGGAGGCCTTAGGCTCACTAATTCTAAATTTTCCAAACATTATTTCTTTATTCATTTTATTGCAAGGGCTTCTCTTTTTGAAAAAAATGATTATTAATCTTTCAAGTATGTGGGTTATGTAATTTCTACCTGGCTCTGGGCTACAAAGATGAATGATGTTCCGATGTTCAGATACATCAGGTACATCAATTTCATCCATTTTATTTGCGGATCACAAATCACTCTTTTGCATGATGCCATGGTCATCACAAGTGTACCTGCCAGCTGCCACCATACAATGCTGTTAAAATAAGACTATTCCCTCTGCTGTGCCTTTCATCTCATGGCTTATTTATTCTGTAACTGGAAGCCTGTATCTCCCACTCTTTCACTCATTTCTTTCATCCTTCCTCTCCCTCTCCTCAGGCAACCACCCATTCTTTGTATTTATGGGTCTGTTTCTGTTTTCATTTTGTTTTTTAGATTCCACATATAGTTGCAATCATATGATATTTGTCTTTCTCTGACTTATTCCATTTAGTATAGTGCCTTCTAGGTTCATTCATGTTGTTGCAAATAGCAAGATCTCATCCTTTTTATGGCTGAGTAATATTCCATGGTATATATACATTCTTATTCGTCTGTTCATCTATCAGTGGGCACTTAGATTGCTTCTGCATCTTGGCTCTGATAAATATTGCCAAAGGAGAATCTTGAATTATTTCTTTGATTCTGTTATACTTTTTTTTTTCTCCTGTTTTACATCTGGAATTCTTACTATTCAGAAGCTAGACCTCCTTGGACCAGTTCTTTAATCTTCCGATCTTTCTAAGTTTCACTTTCTGGGAGATTTCCTTGATTTTATCTTCCTGTCTTTTCACAGAGTTTTAAATTTCTGCTACATTTAAAATTTATAAGTACAACTTTTATCTGAATGTTCCTTACATTTATGTATTCTGTTCTTGTTTCATAATGCATTATTTTCTAACTCTATGGTTAAGTTTTCTGCCCTCTGTAGTTTATTCCCTACACTTTGTTTGTTCTGGTGTTTTATCTGTGTTGTTATATTTGCTCAAATTCTTGTGATAATTGATTGTTCATATTTAAGAATGAGGCACCAGAAATATAATTGGAAGCTTTGAATGCAGAGGTGGGACTAGTTGACTTTGGGCTTTATGGTAGTGTGATTTGGAGCAGAGGATGGGGGCGCTGATGTGGAAGAATGAAGAGCTTTCTAAATGGGACACACAACCCAGAAGCCATAAAGGATGAACAAATTTTACACAAAATTTATTCTCCAAAACTTCTGTTTGGTGGAAATAACGTCAAAAGACAAAAGACCACCTGTAGTGGGAGAAAATCAAGAAAAAGATGGCCCAATAAAAGGGCAACATGTGTGAAGAGGCAGTTTGTACAAACATACATACAAAAAAAAAAAAGCATACAGTTTTTTAGTACATATTTTGGCAAGCATTTAGGGAAATGGACACTCATACTATAGATGGGAATAAAATTGGTATTTTGGGAAAGTAACTTGGCAATAACTGTCAAGATAAGAAAGCATATGCTTTTCGACCCAGAAATTCCACTGCTGGAATCTTACAAATAGTTTTGGAATTATGCCATGATACATGCATATAGATACTCTGTATAGTATTAATGATAGTAGCAAAATATGGAGAAACAACCTAGATGCAGCCAGTAGGGAAGATACAGAGCAGAGTGCAATATTGTTTCTCTAAACATTTCCAAAAGAATGTATCTATGATTACTTGGATCCTTTTTTTTCTGTTAGTATGTACAAAAAATTTAGTAATGTTGGCTCTAAGGAAAAGGGGTCATAGGAGGAAGAAGGAAGACTTTTACTTTTCATTCTGAATCTTACTGTGAATTGAAATATACAGAATTTGAAATATACAGATCACTTAAAAAAATTTTTTTTTTTAAGTTTGAGAGAGTGTGAGTGGAGGAGGGGCAGAGAGAGACTGAGAGAATCCCAAGCAGGCTCCTGCACTCTTAGCACACAGAACCTGATACGGGGTTCGAACCTGAGAGCCGTGAGGTCATGACCTGAGCCAAACTTAAGAGTCAGATGCGTAACCAACTTAGCCACTCGGGCTCCCCTGTTAAAAATTTTAAAGTAAAGGGGCGCCTGGGTGGCTTAGTCGGTTAAGCGTCCGACTTTCGCTTAGGTCATGATCTCGCGGTTCGTGGGTTCGAGCCCCGCGTCGGGCTCTGTGCTGACTGCCAGCTCAGAGCCTGGAGCCTGTTTCAGTCTGTGACTCCCTCTCTCTCTGACCCTCCCCTGCTCACACTGTCTCTCTCTCTCTCTCTCCTAGAAATAAATAAAACATTAAAAAAATTTAAAAAAAAATTTTAAAGTAAAAGATAAAGTGGTAGATTTTATGGTTCTTATACCACCTTGTCTTTGGATAGAGCTTGAGGGTTTGTTTTCATTATCATTAAGCCTGGGACAGCACATGGAGGAGTTTTACCATAAAAACCTAACTACCTTCCACTTTTCACTAATGTTTGCATTTCACCTCATGTATGATCTTACTGGATCCTCACAGTGGCCCTGGTGAAGTAGATACTGTTTTGGGATAAGGTTAAGTCTTTTGGAGATTGACTTTCTAAGGCCACTAACTGAAGTGCCAGAGCCAGACTTTGCTATCTCAAGACCAAATACAGCCTAGCATTTTCTTTTTTCCTTTCAATTTTTTGAGTGTTTGTTTATTTTTGAGAGAGGTAGAGTGCAAGCCAGGGAGGGGCAGAGAGAGGAGGAGACACAGAATCAGAAGCAGGCTCCAAGCTCTGAGCTGTCAGCACAGAGCCCAACTCAGGGCTCGAACTCACTGACTGTAAGATCATGACCTGAGCTGAAGTCAGACACTTGACTGGCTGAGCCACCCAGGTGCCCCAGCCTAGAATTTCTACAGTATTTTTTCCTCTTCTTTAGTTCTCACGTGCTATTGCTTTTACCATATTTTACCCATCGTTTTGCACACACATGTTTTTGGTGCACTACTCAGTTTTGCTATGGTTAACTAAACACATTGTGAACTGGATAAACTGGACTCGGTTGAGACTGTTGTAACTCCAGTAGGTCCTGAAAAGGATGACTCCTTTCCAGTGTGAAATGTGGAAAGCCTGAGGAAATAAATGACATTTTCAGAAAAATGTCTGATTTGCAACGAAATATTTCTTCTTTAGTTCTAGTTAATACTACTAT
Organism: Hyaena hyaena; assembly: GCF_003009895.1. NCBI lineage: Eukaryota > Metazoa > Chordata > Mammalia > Carnivora > Hyaenidae > Hyaena > Hyaena hyaena. The sequence goes on along the minus strand of NW_024080934.1, from coordinate 296,701 downwards.
CTTCAGCCTCTATCTGTCCCCACCACCACTACCATTTTAGTCTCTTGGAGAAGGAAGTTTCTGGCTTCTTTCAGAAGTTTCCTAATCCCTAATTGCTTTAGCTTATTTATCACCGATTTCTTATTTTTATTTTTAAAATTTACTTTTTGTGTGTATTTATTTTGAGAAAGAGGGAGAGAGAGAAAGCGAGTGAGTGGGGGAAGGGCAGAGAGAGAGAGGGAGAGAAAATCCCAAGTAGGCTCTTTGTGCCATCAGTGCAAAGCCTGACAATGTGGGGCTTGATCTCACAAGTTGTGAGATCATGACCTGAGCCAAAATCAAGAGTCAGATGCTTAACTGACTGAGCCACCCAGCCCCCCCTCCCCCGCCCCGATTTTTTATTTTTAAAACTGAGAGCTCTGTCACATTTTTTTTAGAAAAGTCCATTCAGAGATTTTGGTTACATGTGACATTTTAAAGGAGACGGTCATTAACTTTTATTACCCAGATACTAAGAGTCTTATATGTAGAAAATGTGTGTATATACTCTTGCATATATTTCAGATGCTATGATGTAGAGCCATGCCAGTGTAGACACTTTTGGGGTAGAGGTGTTCACTTACAGATTATCCTGGTTTAACAGATGTATTATTAAACTTACAGATCAGGGTTTTTGTGTGTTGAGTTTTTGTTCCTAATTTCTCTTTACTGTATGGACTAGATTCAAGCTTACTAACATAGACCAGCAGATGGGGAGGACAGCTGTGTGATATTCCATTTTGAGGACTAAGCATGTTAAACCTCAAAGGCTACAGTGGCAGTGCTTGGAGTAAAACTACTTCCTGTAATTTGAGTTGTAATCATGTCAGTTATTCTCACTCTATGCTGTATTTCTTGGGTAATGTCCATGTCTCTGTGCCAAGTAACCTATATAGACAGATGACTCGTCGTGCTCTAACAGCATCCCTGCATTCCCTCCTCTAACCCCTGACATAGCTTCCTGCCTCCTTACCCAGCTCTTTTGGGAGCGCTAGATGTGAATTTCCAGTTGTCACTGGAAACCTCTAGCTGTAGAGCTCATAAGCACTTCTAGTTCAACATATTGAAAGGCAAACTGATCTTCTCTCCAAAACTTAATACTCCTGTTTTTTTCTGGCTGATGACTTCCATAGGTCAACAAAGCTTGAAACCAGAATCATTCTTGACTTCTCTTTTTTATTTTCTATGTTGTACCAGTCACAAGTTCCTGTTGATCCAACCTGTGAAATATCTCATATCTGTCTTACTTTCTTAATTTCTATTGTAGATATGTTGTTTCAGACCCCTTATCTGTCTCACACGCATTCACTTATTTGTTCAACCATTATTTATTGATTACTTTTTATGTACCAGGCATAGTATGAGACTAGGTCTCACCATGTCTCATGCGACAAGGGTCGAATAAGATCTCTCTTCTCTTTTAAACAGAATACAAAGATAGCTAATAGTATGTAACATGGGCAATGTGCCAATCTCATTTAGTCTTTACAACAGCTCTTGGAAGCAGATGAGGAAACAGAGGTACAAAGAGGGGAGGCGTGTGAGAACCATGATATTCCAGAACAATATAGCTGGCTCAAATTCTACCATAAATAATGTGAGTGTATCAAGAAATAAAGGCATCCTCTCATGTAAAGTAATTTAAAAAAAGGGGGGGGGACTAATAAACAATGAGCCACATAGATTTTAAACAGAAGTTATAGTTTAGGGGGCTGTCTGGGTGGCTCAGTCAGTTGAGCATCTGACTTCAGCTCAGATCATGATCTCACGGTTCATGGGTTTGAGACCTGTGTCGGGCTCTGTACTGACAGCTAGCTCAGAGCCTCGAGCCCGTTTCAGATTCTGTGTCTCCCTCTCTCTCTGACCCTCCCCTGCTCATGCTGTCTCTCTCTCTCTCTCTCTCTCAGAAATAAATAAAACATTTAAAAATTTATAAAAAAAGGTTATAGTTTAGGGAAAGCTATTTTAAAATACTTGCAAAGAAATCTGGGAGCAGAATCATACTTATGTGTTTTTTTCCTGTTGCCTTAGACACTGCTAATTTGACAGCATTGTTTTTTAGTAATTTATCTTCACTGAGTCTTTCCGAAGCCTACAGAGTTTTAATGGGAGCATCAGTTCTCTTTAATTATGTATTTTGTCAAATTTTTTATTTGAGATAATTGTAGATTCTCGCGCAGTTATAAGAAATAATACAGATGGAGCCTGTGTGCACTTTAATTTCCTCCATGGTAACATCTTGCAAAACTATGATACAATATTACAACCAGGATATTGAGATTGATACAGTGGAGATAAGAACATATCCATCACCAGAAGGATCCCTTATGCTGCCCTTTTATAGTAATGCCCACTTCCCTCTTATCCCCAGCCCCATTTAAGCCCCAACAACCACTGATCTGTTATTTCTGTAATTTGTTATTTTAAGAATGTTATATTTAAAAAGTTACATAAATGGAATCAGATAGTATGTGACCTTCTGGGATTGGCCTTTTACACTTAGTTTAGTTCTCCAAAGATTCACCCTGGTTGTGGAATGTATCATTCCTTTTATTGCTCAGTAGTATTCCGTGTTATAGGTGTGCCGTTTTGTTTAACCACTGTTTTCCCGAAGGGTGGTATCATTTTAAACCCCTAACAACAATATGTGAGTGATCTAGTTTCTTTGCACCCCTGCCAGCATTTGGTGGTGTCACTTTTTTTTTTTAGTCTTTTATCTCACCTTATTGAAATGACTGCATCAAGTCTCTCCCTACTCCAAACCATCTTCAGTGCTACCAGAGTTCAGTTTTAGATATGTGCTTTAAAGGATTTGGGTATATCTGGGTAGAAGCACGGTAGGTATTTGCAATATCTAGTTTAAGAAAAGAGATCTTGGTTAGGAGTACTTCTGTGGATATAAGCATGTAAGTTGATGAAGTGACAAAAGCAGAATGGGTTGAAGAGAAAGAGGGCTGAAGACAGAGTCCTGAGAAGCACCAGTGTTTAAGAGTTGGGTGATCAAGTCAGTAATCAAAACATAACAAATATATTCTTTAAGAGAAAATAAGGATATATATATATATATATATACACACACACATATATATGCACATATATATAAAAGAAGGGCACATAATATAGTGCCAGATACCAAAGAGAGAGATGTTTTAGGATGAGAACTGAAAATATCTCTTGCACTTGGTATCTAAAATATCAGTGTTGATTTTTGCTTGGCAGTTTCAGTGGGGGAAATGAGGGCAGAAGCTGATTGAAGCATGAGTGGAAAGTAAGGAATTCGAGACAAGAAGTGAAGACCATTCTTTGTAATGAAAAGTGAAAAAGAACGAGTAATAATTAGCATTACTGGAGAGAGATTGTTTTTTAACTTGGGGAAATATTTTTAGGCTGAGGTTGAATCAGTGGAGAGAAAGGGGTTTAAAATATAGGAAAAAGTTTTACAAAATTGTCGAGTGTGGGCATGTAACAATACTAAACATTTCTTTAAATGAAACATCTATAGAAAAGAGAGATTTATGGAGCAAAGTCCCAGAAGAGATGGGAGAGGATTGGGTTTGGAATTGGAGGTAAGGAAGTGAAGAGGGGTAAGCAGAGAATAATTTGTGTTTGAGTGAGTTGAGCCTGATGGCTTTGCTCATCTTTGCAGAGCAATCTGAGACAAGGTAGGGAATTTGAGGATTGAACAGTTGGAAGGCACTAGGCTTCCTAAAACCCTGGACTGTTAAGGAGTTTGTATTTTATCTTGAAATTTATCGGAAATCATCAAGGAAGGGACATGACCGTATTAACCTTTAAGAGATGATCTGATGGCAGTGTGGAGAATGGATTAAAGAAGGGCAAAACTGGAAGCAGTAAGAGACATAGCACCAGACACTATGCCATTGAATTTGTCGGGCCAAGTATGTCCACAGTGAGTGGAAATTGTATAACTCTTCTGGGTTTTCACTACTTCTCTGAGAAGGTAGGACATTTTTTCAGAAACCCTCAGCACATAGTTTCTCTGATCTCTTTATTTCCACAATTACTTTAAATATTTGTACATGTTTCTTCTATCAGATTGTCAGTTCTTTCACAGTAACCTGCATCTCATTCATCTTGTTGTAATGTGGTATCTAAATATCTCAGTACTCTGATTCAAAAACGTATGTTTAACAAATGTTCAGTGAATGAATGAATGAGTGAATGATGGCTTCCACAAACCCAGGGAACCCTGTCCTCGTGTGGGCTAGATTATCTTGAGGCCTCAACAAGTCTGCCCAGAAACATGCTCAGTTGTGATGCCCAAACAGTTTTCGTACTAAGAAAAAGTGCCTTTCCATCTCTACACGCTTAATTACGAAGCAGCTGTGCAGAGACAGCGAGCCCGCTGGTTTCCTCATCTGGGAAGCCTGCGGAGACGGTGTTCCGTACGGCAGCATGGCGGCCGCCTGCCGAGCGCGCGCGCTCCCTTCCCTCCACGAGAGAAGCCGCTGCGGCTTTTCGTACAGCAGCATGGGCGCCGCCTATGGGAGCGGCCATGGATCACGCCCTGGGGAAGAGGGCGCCGTAAAGGAAGCGCCGCTTCCTCTTCTCCCTTCTCCCGCCTCCCACCGGCTGTCGTAAAAGGGTGAATGGAGAGCGAGTTGTGGGGGGTAGAAAGGGAGGACAGGGGGCGCGGAGTCGGAGTGGCGCAGCAAGTGGCTGCAGGTGGCGACGGTGGCGGGGGCTGGGGAGTGAGGTAGTCGAGGGGTCGCGGAGCAGGAGGCCGAGAGGGTCAGAAGGAAAACTAAAGCTGCAGTCTGGCCTACTGGTCCGGGGGCCGCGGAGCCCCCGCCCGGGGAGATGGACCTCAACCGAATCATCCAGGCGCTGAAGGGCACCATCGACCCGAAGCTGCGAATTGCAGCTGAGAATGAGCTCAACCAGGTGAGGAGCGGGCCCGCGGCGCCCCCGCCTCCCCGCCCCCCCCCCCCGCAGTCTCGCGGGCTCGCCCTCCTCGGCGCCCCCGATCTCCACCCCACCCGGGGCTTCGGACCCCGGCGCCGGGCTCGGCCCTGCCCGCCCCGCCCCCCGCCCCGGGGTCCAGTTGGGTGGCACTCCCTGCATCTTTTCGGAGCAGCTCGCGCACCTGTTGGCCACCTTTGCATCTTTTCGTGTCATTTTCCTTCCACGGTGCAGTTTGTTGAGCCCGCTTGGTCCGGAGGAGGAGGCTGTCGGCCAGCTTCGCCAGCGCTTGCGGGGTGTGATTTCCCGAAGTGCGCTGATTTAGGGACGCGGGTGGGAAAATGCTTAAAATTCAGATCTGTGTCCAGCTTTACTCCAGACCAGCCCTTTTTAGGTGTTGCGGTGGGAAACCCTGCCCATCGCCCGCTTCTGTGGGGTTGGGAGGACTGGTTTTGACACTGATTGGCAGAGTTTTGTTGGGGTGCCGGGAAACGCTGCCGGGGGAGTGCTGGGGGAAGAACAGGCAATTTTCATGGTGGTGCTGCTCTACAAGAGACACGCCGAGTAATACGTGTTTGGAGGCATTTCTTATAAGCGCTAAAATGTCTTAATCTTCTCTGTTCTTACTAGCTCTCATCCCGTTCCAGCGTTACCACTGACATTTAGAACTTGTAATAATCCCAAAATTTACCTTCTGCTTGCCCTCCTCACCTGTAGATGAATGACAGACCTCTCACAAAAAGTACGACTTAAGGTGTACCCGCTAGGGTAGAGTGACAGCTGGTTGAAGTTGGGGCAATTCTTGAAATGTAAAAAGGAATCAGCATCACCTGGAAACTTGTTGGAACTGGAGAGTATGGGGCTTCACCTTTAGAGAATCAGAAACTCTGGGTGTGGGGCCTAATTGTGTCTTAATTAGCTAACTAGGTGATTTTGTGCTTCCTGACGTGTGAGAGCAACTTAAGTCAAAGTTTCTGTAGGCGTTCACTAAGGTTTCCCCTGGTTGGAATTGACTTTAAAGTGCAGCTATGCGTTTTGAATCTTTGAAATCCAGTGGGAAATCTGGGTGGTGTTTGGAGTTCAGTGTAAATTCAGGATTCTCAAGAGATAAAAGGGAGAGTGAAAACACTGGTTGAGTGAAACTGAAGCCTACAAAGAATGTGTTGGTACTTCAAAAAGAAAAGAACTCTTGCTCACTAGGGGAAAGGTAAAGGCAGTACCTGTCCCAGGCGTTGCAGAGTAGAGGTACTATATGTTGATTGGCTAGAAGAATAGCAGTCCAGGGGATGGTTAGAAGGAACAAAGCAAGAGCTGAACTTGCAGTCTACTAGTATGAACAGGGGAGTTGGCCTGTTTGTGACCCCCTTCTCTTCACAGTGAGGCCAGATGTTATTTTGATAGTGTCAGTAGCGATCACATCTTTGAAGTTACACCTTCCTGCCTCTGTTAGCCTGTTGTTGCTTTGTTTCTGATTCATCAGTATGTAAGCACAGACTCTAGGAGGAGAAGGGTTGGCGGGAAGGCCTGCCAGACTAGGAGAGACACTTGGGACCCAAGTCTACATTTTTCTTCATGGTATCTCAGTCCAAATCCATTTCGTCCTCACTCTGCCCTGCTCCATATCCACCCATTTCATCACAGACCATAATTTCCTCTGCAGTTTCTAAGAGTAGCTTATTGGTGTGCCCCTCATTTCGTATTTATATTTTGTGTAATGCTTTGGATTGTAATATACTCTTACTGAGTTTTGTTTTGTGTTGAATTGTCTGTAAGTAGAAGACCAGTGTAATGTCACATAACCTTGTAGTAAAATGTGGTTATAAGGTTGGGTTTCGTATGCTTATTCTTTATCACCACTGTAACAACCTGCTTTGTTGGATAAATGGGTGGGTAATCTGCCATAAATGATTAGGGTCCAGTTCATTTATGTTAGTCTAGGTTCCCCCTCAGCAGATATGCTCTGCATAGGAAATGGGAGCAGTGTACTGATGACTTGTCAATTGCTAGGTAGAAGAGTAGGCAGTTTCAGAACAACAGCCTGTGTTCTGAAGGGTAAATTCTTGTTTGAAGCTATATATTTCTGTAGCCAATATATTTCTGTTGCCAGTGACTGGTTCCTTGATTGCTGTGTATGATATTGTTTCTATGGAAAAACACATTTTCAGTTTTCTCTCAGGATATTAAGAATGCATGCACCCTGTACACATTCCTCCTTGTCTCTGGACCCAGAAGTCTCTTTAGCAGCAGCAAAGGAAAGTAGAAATGGGTAGATCTCTTGCTCCAGTAACTCATCTAGAAAGGTATCTTTTTCTAAAAAAGCATTCTCCACATGGCCTTGATAGGGAAATAAAGATAATTGCTTTCATTGCCAAGCTGTGGAATCCCCGCTTTTCCATGCATCTGTCTATATCATTTCTATTGCCCTTTAAGAGAGCCTGCCTATGTGAATAACATATTTATTGAGCCATAATGCAGGCACTAAAACAAGGCTCTGCTTTCACAGAGCTTGCATCCTAGTGGAGTTTACAGACAAGTAAATAATATAATTTCAGGTCATTTGTGCTATAGATAATGAAGTCCTGGAGAGAGAGTGCAAGTAGGGTATGGGCAGAGAGAGAGAGAGAGAATCTCAAGTAGGCTCATGATATCCCAGTGTGGAGACATGTTGAGGTTTACAATTAGGGTGATCATTCTCCAGAGCAGAGGTCTAGATGTTGTGAAGGAGTGAACCAAGTGAACATCCAGCTTGGGTGTTGGAGGACTAGAAAAGTTAATGTAGTGGGCGCAGTGAGGCGCAAAATGGGAAACATCAGATCTTTGCTTTAAATGAGTTCTCATCAGATGCAGAATTTGGTAAGCAAGCAAACTCTTATCTATCTATCTATCTATCCATCTATCTCTCTATTTACTTATTTAAATGCTTGCTTATTTTTGAGAGAGACAGCGTGAGCAGGGGAGGAGCAGAGAAAGAGAGGTGGGGATAGAGGATCTGAAGCAGGCTCTGTGCTGACAGCAGAGAGCCAGATGCTGGGCTTGAACTCACAAACTATGAGATGCCTACCGAGGTGCCTCACTAAGCAAACTCTTTATTTTCAGAAAATTTCACAGATATAAAGTAAATATTAAGAAATGTCTTTTTTTTCTTAGAAACTTGAATCCCAAGGTGGAAAGAGAAATTGGAGAAATATTTGTGAGGAAAGTAGTATTAGACGATCTAAATTTACCCCTGAATGTTTTAGCTGGCCAGATTAACATAGACTGAATCAGGGTTGAAAGGAGAAGAGAAAAAGTTGCCCAAGTTCATTGAAATGGCACACATTTGCAAAAAGAGGAGTTCCAAAATGTGTATAAAGATAATAGTGTTGAAATAAAAGCAATCTCCACAATAAGTATTTTTAAATAGGTACCATTAATCAAGTGTAAAGATTATTGTGTTCTTATGTATATTAAGTATCTAATTATATAGATTAGAACTAGACTATAGATGTTTGTTTTGTTTTTTTATTTTGAGAAAGAGAGAGAGAGAGAGAGAGAGAGAGATGGAGATAGATAGAGTACAAGTAGGGTACGGGCAGAGAGAGAATCTCAAGTAGGCTCCATGTCATCCCAGTGTGGAGCTCATGCTCACGAACTGTGAGATCATGACCTGAGCTGAAATCAAGAGTTGGGCACTTAACCAACCAAGCTACCCAGCACCCAAAACTGTAGAGTTTTTTTTTTTATTTTTATGTTTATTTTTGAAAGAGAGAGAGAGAGAGAGAGAGAGACAGAATGTGAGTGGGGGAGGGACTGGAGAGAAGGAGACACAGAATCTAAAGCAGGCTCCAGGCTCTGAGCTGACAGCACAGAGCCCTACATGGGGCGCAAACTTATGAACTGTGAGATCATGACCTGAGCTAAAGTCGGATGCTTAACCAACTGAGCCACCCAGGTGCCCCTGGGTGTCCAGTTTAAAAGATGCTCTACCAACAGAAGGCAGCCGGTGATTGCAGCTCTCAGCACTGTCTCGTGCAGCACATTGTTCCAATCTGGACTGGTTCCTCTCCATTGCTCATGTACAGATAATTAACATTATCTTGTCCATTTTCCATTTTTTGTTGGATCTCCTGTTTTCTCTAGCCCATGTTTTCCACATTTCTGTCTCTCAAAAATAATATAAGCAAAATTGAAGCACAAATAAGCTGGGAAGAAACACTTGGAATGTATAAGTGCAATAAAAGGCTAAGATTTTAAATTTACAAATAGCTCTTAGGATTTTTTAAGACCAAAGCAAATATTCTATTTCAAAAAAGGAAAAAGGGAATAACGAATTTGTAGAAGAAAACAAATAGCCAACCTTTTTGTTGATAAAATTTCAACTTAGCAGAAATGATATTTAAAATAAGAGTAAGGTTTTAAAGTTTTGAAGGAATGATAATGCCAATCCTTGTATTGGATAGATGGGTGTATTCTACTTTTGGGAGTGTAAATTGCTACATACTTTTTAGAGAGCATTTCGACAATATATGTTAAAAACACATTAAAATGTTCTTACTCCTTTCTTCATTAATTTGTTCCAATTTTGATTTGAAGTATTTTGGTAATCTTAATTTTGCCTCGGAGAATTTCTTTCACTTTAAAAGCTTTCCTTTTATTTGCACAGTGATGTATTCAGTAACAGTGTTAACAGTTACTTGTTTATATTGCCCTATTTTATAAATATTTCTTTGTAATTTCAGTCCTACAAGATTATTAATTTTGCCCCCAGTTTACTTCGGATTATAGTCTCTGACCATGTGGAATTCCCAGTACGCCAGGCAGGTGAGTAGATTTTTTATCTTTTATAAAACTATTTATAGATAAAAGTAGAACTAGAGTTTTATTTTATTCTAGGTATCTGTGATTTCTTTAAAAAATGGAAGTATATCTAAAGCATTTCTAATGGTTTAAAAACTCACTTTCTTTTTCCCTGGAAACTTAGAGGTAGATACTGAGCTCTCCCATCTCCCCCAGCTTTTCTTCTCTTTCCTTTTTACCTGCTGATTTCTTTGTAACTTTGCCATTCTTTTCCCCTTGGCTTTCACAGTTTTAATAGCTTAATCTCCCTATTTTTTTTTTTTTTCCTTCAAATTCCTGGTGGCCCACTCTTTGGACCCATAGTTTAAGACTATGAATTTATGTATGTGGACGTGAGCTCCATTCGTAAATCAGATCATGGAGGTAATATATGCACAGATGACCCTAACCACATGTTTGGGGAGCAGGACTTTTGTTTTAAACATGAAACTTGGAAGTCTGTGGGATGTTACGGTAGTTCCGTGATACTGTGTATTCCTCTTTCTGCCTTTTTAATGAGCTGGTCATTAGAGCCCAGAGAGTAAAAAGTGGAGAAAGCCTTGGAGTGTCATGAGTTCTGAAAAGATAGTAATTTCAAGATAAAGGGAGTAAAATGACAAATGCTAAAAATTCGAAAAGACTTTTTTTTATTATGTTACTTGTTATATACTCATAAATAATTTGGGCAATACAGAAAAATACAAAGAAAGTAAAAAAATTGCCCAGTATTTTCACTGCTCAGAAGTGGCCATTGTTAATATTAGTTGAACATTAGTTTTTGCATATGTTCAGGTAGAAGGACAGATTAGCAGTTTTATAGAGATGAGATTATACTCTATATGCTGATGAAAGTATTTAGTTTTCCTTGAACATAACAAAGAAACAGGGAAGGAATCATTAGCTTTGGGAAAATACTTAATAACAATATGTATGATTTCCTGTAGAGGGGAGCCTGGGTAGCTCAATTCATTAAGTGTTTGACTTCAGCTCAGGTCGTGATCTTGTGGTTTATGGTTTTAAGCCCTGCGTCGGTTTCTGTGCTGACAGCTCAGAGCCTGGAGCCCGCTTCAGATTCTGTGTCTTCCCCTCTCTCTGCCCCTCCCCTGTGTGCACTCGGTCTCTCTCTCTTTCTCAAAAAATAAACATTAAAAAAAAACAAAGAAAACCGTGTAGGAGAACATACATGTTACAATTATTTGTTACTTAATAAGGTTTATAAGACTTCTGTGGAGTTTTTTTGAAACTGTAACTCTTGGTTGTTTAATCTTTGTTTCATAAAATAGGGCTGTTCGGAAATAAAATTTTGCTAAATGGAACCTGTTTTAATAACTCATTTAATAAATGAGTATTTAGGGGCACCTGGGTGGCTTAGTCAGTTAAGCGTCCGACTTTCGCTTAGGTCATGATCTCACGGTTGGTGGGTTCGAGCCCCGCATCTGGCTCTGTGCTGACTGCCAGCTCAGAGCCTGGAGCCTGTTTCAGTCTGTGACTCCCTCTCTCTCTGACCCTCCCTTGCTCATGCTGTCTCTCTCTCTCTCTCTCTCCTAGAAATAAATTAAAAAAAAAACCATTTAAAAAATAAATAAAATGGCTTACTGTTAAAAAAATAAATAAATAAATGAGTATTTATTGGGCCATCATGAAGTTTCTGTGAAGCTTTGTAGAAATAGAATTTTTAAAGCTCTTAAAGCATTTTATTAATTTAATATGTCTTCTTTACATGACATATAAGCATGCAAAGACTCATTGGATTACCCCTAATTCCAACCCCATTGATACCTATGGTCAACTAACTACTATAGTTTTAAAAATTTTTTTAATGGTTAATTTTGAGAGAGAGAGAGAGAGAGACATAGTGTGAGTAAGGGAGGGGCAGAGAGAGAGAGACAGACAGACAGACAGACAGACAGAAACAGAGTCAGAAGCAGACTGCAGGCTCTGAGCTGTCAGCACAGAGCCTGACGCAGGGCTCGAACCTAGGAACCATGAGATCATGACCTGAGCTAAGTCAGATGCTTAACCAACTGAGCCACTCAGGCGCCCCACTACTATAGTTTATTTAAACAATTTGATGCGTATATGTTTTTATAAATGTTTATTCATTTTTGAGAGAGAGAATGTGAGCGGGGAAGGGGCAGAGAGGAGGAGACAGAGGATTCTAAGCAGGCCCTGTGCTGACAGCAGCAAACCCAAGGTGGGGTTTGAACTCACTGATACTCATCTGACTGAGCCACTCAGGTGCCTCTAAATAAGTTGATATTGATTGGTATTTCCTTTATTGTCCCTTTTTGTTGTTGATGGAGGCAAAGCTATAAATGAGAATTTATCTCAGTTGTGGGGATATTTTCTTAGAATAAATGATAAGTGGAGATCCAGGGTCAGTGGATATAAGTGATATTAACATTTATTTTATTTTTTAAAAATATTATATTTATTTTTGAGAGAGAGAAAGCAGGGAAGGGGCAGAGAGAGAGAGAGAGAGAGGAGGACAAGGATCTGAAGCAGGCCCTGAGATGACCTCCGTAAATTCAGCGCTGGGCTCGAGCTCACTAACTGTGAGATCATGACGGTTCTCCTAGCTGAAGTCAGAGGGCTCAACCAACTGAGCCATCCAGGCACCCCTATACTTTTTATCTTTTATTTTAATTTTGTTTTTAGAGAGAATGTGAGTGGGGGACAGGGGCAGAGAGAGAGAGAGAATCTTAAGTAGGTTTCATGCTCAGCATGGAGCTGGATGTGGGGCTCAATCCCACAACTCTGGGATCATGACTTGAGCTGAAATCGAGAGTTGGATGCTCAACTGACTGAGCCACCCAGGCTCTCCAACATTTAGAGATTTTTAAATCTTCTCACTAACTTGCTTTTGCTTATTTTTTTTTTTAATCAGTACTACATTAAATACTAGATTCCTCATATCCTCTATGCAACTTTGAATCTTAATAACTTAGGTAATTAAGTTTTGATATAAAATGTAAATGGCATTTATAGGCAATTTTTCTTCATAATTTATGTAGATTTCATTTCTTTTAGTCACAGGACAGAGTTTATCTTGCTGGTTAATTTTTTAATTTATTAGATAATTTTCTATCTTAGAGCATTCATTTTATCATAGAATCTGAAATACACAGTGTAAAATTCTACATTATAACTATCCTAAATTTAAATGCCACTTACAAATTTTCTGTCCTATTTAATCTATGATTAAAATACAAAGTTGCTCTAAAAACCTTATGGTGACTCTCAGATAAGTAATTTATCATTTTATCATGACATTTAAAAAAGAATGATGTGAACTTTGCTTTAAAAAAAATAAAGGGTTTTCCTGTGAGGAAACCCTCTAATATATGTAAACTTAGGTTCAGAAATGTCCTTTCTTTAGTACATTTTGGAGTTGCTGTAAGTAGGAAAGTAGTTTGGATTTAAAATGTGTGACCCTTCATCTTGTGGTTGTGAATTCAAGCCCCATGCTTGGTGTGAAGATTACTTAAAAACAAAATCTTTAAAAGATTAAAAAAAAATAAAAGTAGTAGCTGAGAAGTGGGTGTTACATTATACCCAAAGCAGCATTGTTAGTGGCTGGTGTGGGGACTCGAATTTAAAGAATAGCATGGTTTCTGTTTTCTGTCAGAAACCATGTTGCTTGCTTTTAGTTCTTCTGACTTTTTGTATGTATCTCTAAAAGATGGATAGAGGATATAAAAATTCAGCTTCTAGCTAAGCGATTCACAGTTTATTCTTTAAGGTTAACCTTACTGTTCTAGAATACAGAATCTAGAAAAAACCAGAAATATGCCTCTGATCAGTCCAGAAGCATTACAAGAAGCTCTTTCATTAAACTTTATGGGTCTTATTTGTATGAAGTTCCTTGGCTCTTAGAATCTATTTAATCTTGTTTTGGGTATAATTTACACACTTCATTTGATTTCCTAGCCATTAAAAGATTCAACTGAGGGGAGGGGGCTCCTAAATTACAATGAAGACTAGAAGAGCTTAGAAACATCAGCTCAAAAAGCACAGCATTTTGCTTCCATGATTTCATAATGGCATCCTTTCCCCTTTGACATTATGGGACTGACCTGTGTAGTTGTGGGTCTGGGTCCAGAGCATAGGGCTTAAGTGGTGATTGATTATGCTTGAGAAGTGAACTGTGTGTGTGCTTTAGAAAGGTAATTTCAAAGTTAAGATGTTTGGAATGCTAAGGGGATTTTGCAGAAAAACAAAGCTTATTAATTTCTTTATGACTGGATTAAGATGATATTTATGTTTTATTTCTTAGCTCTGGCAAATGTTTAGATAACTTTAAATAATTAAAGGGAGATTTTTAGGTTATTGATAGTTTGAATTATCTTTGGTACTTTTACTTCACCATTCTTAGCAATCCATGATTATCCATAAGAGAAATTAATATTCTCTTTTTAAATTATTACATTAAGTTCAATTTTGTTTTAATTAATTGATTTTATTAAAAAATTTTCTTTTTTTTAAACATTTTTTTTAAATATTTTTATTTATTTCTAGGAGAGAGAGAGAGACTGCGTGAGCAGGGGAGAGTCAGAGAGAGGGAGTCACAGACTGAAACAGGCTCCAGGCTCTGAGCTGGCAGTCAGCACAGAGCCCGATGTGGGGCTCGAACCCACGAACCGTGAGATCATGACCTAAGCGAAAGTCGGATGCTTAACCGACTAAGCCACCCAGGCGCCCCGATTTTATTAAAAAATTTTCTAATTGAGAGAGAGAGGGCATGGGGAGGAGCAGAGGGAGAGAGAAAGAGAGACGCTTAAGTAGGCTCCATGCTCAGTGTGGAGCCCTGAGGAGAGGCTCCATCACATGAGCCTGGGATCCTGACCTGAGCCAAAATCAAGAGTCAGACGCTCAACCCACTGAGCCACCCACCACCGCACTCCAAGATTTATTTTAACATATACATATTGGTGTGCTTTTTATGTAGTCTGTCTTGTATGGAGCCTTATAATAAAATATTTTTTTGTGGTAAGATTAATAACATTTAATGACTAAGTCATAGATAAGTCTACTATTTTACCATGTCTGTATCTTTGCTGTCTGAAAGGTGCTACTTATTTTTAAGACTAGTTCTGTAAGGATTAAAATTTGGTTTTGTGTTTAATACAGCTGATTTTTGAGGTGCCTAGGTGGCTAAGTTGGTTGTGTCCGACTCTTGATTTTGGCTCAGACCATGATCTCATGGTTCATGAGTTTGAGCCCCATGTACAGCTTTGTGCTGACACTGAAGAGCCTGCCAGGGATTTCCTGTCTCTCCATTTCTCCCCTGCTTGCTAACTTGCTCTCTCTCTCAAAATAAATAAATAAATGTTTAAAAATATATAGCTGATTGTCTTTTCGCAAAGATTAGTCTAATGAAATCATTCTGAACTACTGACAGGTTGGACCAGACCATATTCTTAGATCACTTATTCAGTTTTTCAACAGCCTATAAATTTTTATTGCTAACAATATAATACATGACTGGGATAAAAGATGGTGCTTAGTCCAGAGCTTGTGTAACTGAATTAAAAACAAGTTGACAAAAACTCAAGGCGCACCCCCCTTTCTGTCTCTCTTTCTCAAATAATTTTTGTTTTTATCCAAAAAAATGGAAATTCTAAGTGGAATTGTCTCTTTCAGACCTTTGTTGAATCAAAACTAATGAAAGAGGAACTTTATAGTATGTCAAGTTCATAGCTTCATTAAATTTCAGTTTTATTATAGCCATTGTAGAACATCTTGGTTTATTCTTTGTGTTATATTTCTTCTGTGAGCCAATTTAATTTTATCTTAAAACCGAGATGTAGGGAGGGTGTGGTAGGGCAAGAAGGGAGAGAAGTTGAAGGGAAGAAAGTTATACTGCTTTGTAGATCACATCTCTTTGTTATATATTATGTATATATTAAGTATATGATATTATAAGTGAGTATTTACATTCAGTGCTCAGCTGGAATAATTAGAGAGCTTCACATTCCCTATCAAAACCCTATTGTAGTATGTCAGCTTGTCTCTTTCAGAAGGCTTTTGCTAACTATTCAAGACAGTTGGAAAGAATAGGAACAAAAAGATTAATTCTGCATTTAAAAACATTTTTTTAATGTTTTATTTATTTCTGAGAGAGAAAGAGAGAGACAGTATGAGCAGGGGAGGGTCAGAGAGAGAGGGAGACACAGAATCTGAAACAGGCTCCAGGCTCTGAGCTGTCAGCACAGAGCCCGATGCGGGACTCGAACCCACGAGCCGTGAGATCGTGACCTGAGCCGAAGTTGGACGCTGAACCGACTGAGCCACCCAGGCGCCCCTAATTCTGCATTTTGATAGAAATAAACAGCTAAGAAATTTCCTGAGATTTTACAAAAATATTTGAAGGTTGATGTCCTTTTCCCTATTTTTTAAAATGTTTTTCTTTTTATTTCTGAGAGAGAGAAAGAGAGAAAGCGTGAGCAGGGGAGGGTCAGAGAGAGAGGAAGACACAGAATCCAAAACAGGCTCGAGGCTCTGAGCTGGCTCTCAGCATAGAGCCCGACACAGGGCTCGAACCCACGAACCGTGAGATCGTGACCTGAACTGAAGTCAGACGCTTAACTGACTGAGTTACCCAGACGCCCCTCCTTTTCCCTATTATTGTATTTATGAGTGGTAATTATTTCAGAAGGGTTAGACAAAAATTAGCTATATTTGAAATATAGTAGTGCATGCAAGATAGTAGCCAGTGAAAGAAAATAAACAGGAAAAGCAGTCTGCATGAAGGACCGTAGAATTTTGCCTGCTGTAAACTCAGCATTAGTTATTATGAACAGTATGATTTTTTATGTTATTTTATGATATTAAAGTACATTTAGTATAATTTCATTTAGACTACCTTGTATTTAGTCTAAGGGTGCATACTTGATTGCTCGATCATTTTTCTGTCATATAAACTCTGACGCTTGATTTAATGAAATGTTTTCTGCTTAAATTTGCTTTACTAGCTAAAGAGAAACTTTAAATTCTTACACATTTTCCCTTCCCCACTTGGCTGCTTATAATTATAAGATTCTCCATTTTTGCTGAGTATCATGTTTAGCAGGAAGGGCTTAGCCTTTCATGCTCTGTTAACCTGAATTAAAGCCATCTTTTCAATACCACTACATTAGCATTGTTTTTCTCTATCTTAGCTGCTATTTACTTGAAGAACATGGTGACGCAGTACTGGCCTGACCGAGAACCTCCACCAGGGGAAGCAGTATTTCCATTCAACATTCATGAAAATGATCGCCAGCAAATACGTGATAACATTGTGGAAGGAATAATTCGGTCTCCAGATTTAGTGAGGTACATTATACTTTATATGATTAGTAGCAAGCACAAAATATTTGGACGGGAGAGGTTGGATTTAATCACCAGCCTCAGATTCATATTGCTAAAGAGGTAAAGTAATGAAGGTGGGCGCTCAAAAAATATTGTTTTACTTATTTGTCTTTGCATTTGTAATTTGCCTCAGAATATTTTGGAAAAGATTTAGTTGCCATAATTAGCCATAAAAATAGCTAAGGCAAAAATCATACTTAAATTATATAAATCCCTGCTATTTAAATAATCTAAGTTCTAAGTTATCCTCTCTTTATGTTTTACTATTTGCTCCCCCCCCCCCCATACAGGGAAATTGACGTCTGGGAATTTTAACCTACCACTTTTCTTTATACTTTATCTTTTTGTTCATTTTTTATGAACTAAGTATCTTTTCCTTTGGAGAAGACAGGATAGAGTAGGTGTAAGGTAGAAGATTGGCTCTGGTGTTTATTTTTTTATTTTTAAAATAATTTATTTTGTTTTTAAAAAATGTTTGTTTATTTTGAGAGAGAAAGAGAGAGAGTATGAGCAGGGGAGGGGCAGAGAGAGGGGAGAGAGGGAGAATCCCAAGCAGGCTCCATGCTGTCAACTTGGCCTGATGTGAGACTTGAACTCATGAATCATGAGATCATGACCTGAGCTAAAATCAAGAGTCAGATGCTCAACCCCCTGAGCCACCCATGTGCCCCTGGTTTTTAAATTCAGGTTAGAGGGACAGCTGGGTGGGTTAGTGAGTTGAGTGTCCTATTCTTGATCTCTTAGCTCAGGTCATGATCTTGTAATTTGTGGGACCGAGCCCTGCATCAGGCTTCAGGCTGATGGCATGGAGCCTGCTTGGGATTCTCTCTCTCCTTCTCTCTCTGCCCCTCCCTGGTGCGCGCACGCTTGCTCTCTCTCTCGCTCGCTCTCAAAAGAATAAATAAACATTTAAAAAGAATAAAATTCAAATTAGATGCTGTAGAGCAGCAGTGTCCAGTAGACCTTTCTGTGATGATGTAAATCTATATCCACCCTGTCCAGTATTTAGCCACATGGCATACATGGCTATTGAGTACTTGAAATGTGGCTCCTGTAACTGAGGAATTGAATTTTTCATCTAATTTTGGTTAAAGTGTTCACATATAGCTAGCAGCTTCCTTTATTGCACAGCAGAGCTCTTGAGTCATAAAAATTTTGTAATTTTTGAAAAAGGAAAAAACAATGTTTTTTTCAGTGTGAGCTGGTAATTAGGTTCCTATTGAAAACGGAGGAGGGAACTAGGTGAACCTGAAGTAGGGGAATGAAACTGTTTAATGTTAAGAGATGAGATATAACTTTATCTGAGTGTCTCATGTACATTATGTCATAAGCAGTAGAAAGGGAAAAACGTGGGAGGGGGACAAGAGGAAGGAGAAGAAACATTGAACTCCTCTCAGTGTTAGTTAAGAGGAGAAAGTAGGTATACTGAGTAAAGAAAATCACCATTGTACCCAGTGGGTGCCCAAACACCACCCTGGTGGCTCCCCTGCACTACCATCATGTGTCTGTTTCTCGTCAGATCTTTACGTTTCTCTTCTCTTTGAATTGTGTGATGCTTCTGCACAGCAGTGTAGGAGAGGATGGCTGCTCATTGCCGTTCTTGGCTTGGTTGGAATAAGAAAGGATTGTGGAGGGTGAGGGTGGTCACCTGAAGATGAAATTTAGAAAAATGAAAAGTTCCAGTTTTATTGCACACACATATGATCTATTATTGTTTAGAAACAACTGCTGGTGGCGCAAGAGGAGACTTTTGTCTTTATTACAAGATAGTTGCTTCTTTTATGTCCTGAAGGCTTAATTGTAATCATTCTTGAAGAACTATTTTCAAATTTATTTAAGAGTATTGCAGAGGAAATTTTTCAAGTAGATTTTGTACATAAAGTAAAGGCATTATTTTGTGTGTTTCAGAGAATCCAAGTTGTTGGCTATTCAACTGAACACACACTTTTTCTTTCTTTCTTTCTTTTTTTTTTTTGGCACTATGGAATCCTAATTTAGCCGGGTTTACTTTCTAACCATTTGCAAATGTCCACATAAGGACCTATTGATTGATTGTAGAAGAAAATTTAGTTTTCCTTATTTCTGTTTCAGTCTCAGTACAGTAGGGATCCCATTAGAGAAATTATTACTGACTTAAAATGTTATGAGGTCACATCTTTTATCACTTAAATTTGTGGTGTTATTGAAGAGAATTCTCTCGGGGCACATCAGTGACTCAGTGGGTGGAGCATCTGTTTTCGGCTCAGGTCATGATCTCACGGTTTGTGGGTTCGAGCCCTTGCATCAGGCTCTGTGTTGACAGCTCAGAGCCTGGATCCTGAGTCTCCCTCAGATTCTGCGTCTCCCTCACTCTTTCTGCCCCTCCTTTGTTTACACACACTCACTCTCAAAAATAAATAAAACATTTAAAAAAATTAAAGAGAATTCTCTTTTATGTCTTTCTTATTGCTTTTTTCTTCATTTCTTTGCAAATAACTCTTAGCGTTCATCTTCAAGAATTGCCAGCTAATATTGTTTCTTATTCTTGAAGTACAGAAATTTTTATCTCAGGAAGCTTTGATAGGAGCAGCATACTGTGTTGGCTCTTAACTATTAACGGATGGTTCAAGATTTTGGCTCAGAGATGCTTCCCACTGTTATGATGGCCTCTGTTTTACCTACTTTGACTATTTTTAGGCTTTTTCCAGTTGAAATAATACAATACTTGGTTTTGTTCTGTTTTCCCCTTAGGATATGATAACCAAAAGCTGGAAAATTTTGCAGAGCTGAGGTGGATTTATTGCCTTTTTTTGGCAAAAATTTAAATGAATTATTATTATTATTTTTTATTTTTTGTTTTTTTATTTTTAAAATTTTTTAAATTTATTTCTGAGAGAGAGACAGAGACAGAGAGAGACAGCGTGAGCAGGGGAGGGTCAGAGAGAGGGAGATACAGAATCTGAAGCAGGCTCCAGTCTCTGAGCTACCAACACAGAGCCCGACGCGGTGCTCGAATCCACAAACCGTGAGATCATGACCTGAGCCGAAGTCAGACGCTTAACCGACTGAGCCACCCAGGCGCCCCAAATGAATTTTTATTTTTAATTTATTTTCCTCAAAGCTGTATTTAGGATAATCCTATTTGAAAGTTTTCATTCATTTTAGGAAATTACCTATTCTGGTTTTTTTTTCAGTCAAGTGAAGATACTGAGGAGGTTTTTCTTTATAGGACTGTTGTTTTTACCCCTCTGCCCCAGATATGTAACTATATAATATAGGTAAATAGGAGTCAGACTGTTTTTATGTAAAGTATTAGAGGTGTTTGAAACCTGATATTTATAACTACTTAGATTTTGGACTTTCCCCCCCACCTTACAGAGTCCAGTTAACAATGTGTCTCCGTGCCATCATTAAACATGATTTTCCTGGTCACTGGCCAGCGGTAGTCGACAAGATAGACTATTACTTGCAATCACAGAGCAGTGGAAGCTGGCTTGGCAGTTTATTGTGTCTGTATCAACTGGTGAAGACATACGAGTAAGTTGATTTCTGTTGGCTGAAGATACCAGCCTTGCGTTACTTAGAAAGAATTAAATTGCATTGAGAGGTCTGCTATCTGGGTGTTCTGCTGAATCAGGTTAGTTTGTGAAATGTTGAGTTAAGCACAAACGTGTTTATTTACTACAGTTAGTCAAAGAACCTTTAATCTGCTAATGTACATTGCTAATCTCTAAGGCAGTGATAAGATATGCAGTGTTTCTTGAATTTATTTGTTCATTTCAGAGGCCCATTTATTAACAGCTTTCCTTGGAAACTCTCATATAGAAGTACTGTAACATTTGTGTTACAAATGAGCACATTGTTAGGTAAACCAAACAGTTAACTTTTTGGATGCTAGATAGAAAATATTGAAGTTTCTCTTTGCTAGTGACCTTCTTTTCCGTAAACGTTGCTTGGAAGAAAGGAGACCAGTGTCACATTTAATAGCATTGCTTTCTGGTTTCTATTAGGATTGCTTCCTTCTTAGGCATGCAGAGTCCTATTGTTAAAAACTAGTTAGTTCAGACTCTGTAAAGTTTTTAGAAGATATTTTAAATTTGGAGCAATTGAAATGATCTGAGAGTCTCTAAGTTTGCAAACTGTTTTAACTTCTCAATTTAGCATATTATAAGAAGAAATGTTTTATCCCCACATTATAATAGGAACATCCATTTAAAAAGGCATATCAACTTGTATTTCAAAGGAAGAGTTGTGGTATGATGAAAATTAAGTCATAAAAAAGTTCATTTAGGAAATTTGCAAAATAGTCTAGAATGCTTTTAAATCAATTTAAGTCTTTCTAGAAAGATTTTAGGTTTTCCTGCCTAAAACAGGGATGTACTCTTTCAGAGCTTCTGCCAAGTTTATTCTAACAATCCAAACAAAATGTAGGCCAGTGTTTGGAATGTTTTGTTTCATTAGCTTTCTCTAGTTTAAAAAAATATTTTTCATTCATTATTTATAGCTGCTTTGTAAGGGGAGAAATGATTTTTTTCTCGTTTTGTCTTTGCTCATGTAGATATAAGAAAGCAGAGGAAAGAGAGCCTCTTATAGCAGCAATGCAAATATTTCTGCCTCGTATTCAGCAACAAATCATGCAGCTCCTTCCTGATTCCTCACAGTATTCTGTTTTACTACAGAAACAGATTCTGAAAATCTTTTATGCACTTGTTCAGGTAAGTTTTCACTGCAGAAGAAAAATGTGGGATCTTGTATTTCAGCCTGACATATAGAAAGTGCTTAATAAGTGTCAATTATTGTTAAAAATTATTTTATAGTCTCTTATTTATTTATGTATGTATTTATTTTAAATGTTTTATTTATTGAGTGTGGGATGAGGGGAACAGAGAGGGAGAGAGAGAATCCCAAGCAGGCTTTGCACTGTGAGTGTGGAGCCTGACAAAGGACTTGATCTCACAAATTGTGAGATCATAACCTGAGCCGAAATCAAGAGTCTGATACTTGGCCAACTGAGCCACCCAGACGCCCCAAACATGCCTTTTTAGTTAGATCCGTTATGGCGAGAGGGTAGTAGTTTCGAGCTAGAGAGCTAAGACGGTTGGTTTTGTTCTTGGCTTCAGATGTCACTTAATTAAGTACTTTTGTAGTGTTTCAGAATATTTCACTTTAATAACAATTTATATTTTTAGATGCATCATTTACACTTTTAATAGAGGATGATTTGAGGTAGGTTTTTTTTTTTTTTTCAGCTTGACCTTTTGGGGGGAGATGAAAGGGAGGAGGAAATGTATCTGAGAAGGGAAAAGAAAGTAGGATATTTGGAAACTATATTCCCTTCTCCCCCCCCCCCCCACCCTTTTTCTAAACTAATAGAGAAGGAAGATATACAGTACCTATGACTTTTTATTAAAACATTGTTTAGAAATTTTCCTTGGGAGAAGCACTCTACTCTGAGGTAAATATTTTTTATTTAGTGAGATGCTTTGCTGTTAGATATAGTTATATCCCGTTTATACAGGGGCTAGACTTCCCTTTCCCACTGGAGAAGCATATTAGGAATCAGGAAGTAAGAGGCTGAGGAAATAATTTTCCTAAAGCCTCCGCCTCTGATTTGCTAAGAGGGCAAAGTCTAAAATGTTTTCTCTCAACATGTGCTGCTACAGACCTAAAAAACCCAATGCAAAACCTCAACATTTTTAATCATTTTGGTAATCTGTTATAAGCTACTCAAGTAATATGCTACCTCAGGGACTCCTGGAAGCAAAAATTTAGGCAGCTTTAAGAGGTACAATACAATGATAATGTAAGGAGAATGTCAATGTCTGATAATTTGGGAAGAGGCAGAAAAATTTGTTTTAAGGAGTATGATACAATTAAATAGACTTTGTCTAAATAGCACTTATTAAACATTTATTGTGTACAGGGCATGTAGATATTCCATACATACTTCAGAGTTCAGTTTGTCCAGAAGTGAACTCCTCGTCACTGACTCTCCCACTACTGCTGAATCCGCTCCCTGTCTGCTCCCTGTCCTCAGGCCCAAACAATTCCCAATGCACTTAAGCTGGGAACTTCCTAACATAGCCTGTAAAACCATTCATGGCTCCACCTTATCTTTTACCATTCTTACCATGTACTTTTCACTCCAGCCATACCGAAATTCCTTCAGCTTCATGAGCACGTCCCGCCCTCTCTCATTCTCAGCCTCTGAAATGCTGTATTCCTGCCTGGAACGCTCTTGTCCTTTATGCCCTGGCCAGTGTGTGCTTTTTCTCCAGGTCTCAGCTGTATGTCACTTCTAGAAAGATGTCCCTGATATCCCCAGCCTGGATGAGGCGACCTTCCTGTGTGTATCTTTAACAATATTGTACTGTTTTTATCTGTATTGTATATCATACCATATTGTAGTTCCTTGTTTATATGTGTGTTTTCCCCAACTAGAGTGTAAGCTTTGGGAGGACAGAGACTGTGCCTTTTACCTGTCATCGTGTCCTTAGTGTGTAGAGGTTTGAAATGCATGGATTCAGAGGCACTGTGCCTTCCTTCCTGTAACTCACAGTGTGGTTATAGAGTAGCTATGTTGTTATGCTGCAGTGTAGGGGAAAGTAATTGAAAAAAATGCGTCATGAGGTAAAGATTTTTGTTTAAGTGATTAAAATGAGTTCTCACCATAAAAAAGGTAATTGTGTGAGGTGAAAAGGTATTAACCTTATTTTGGTAGTCATTTCACAATATGTATATGTGCATCAGATCATCACATCGTGTGTCTTAAGCTTACACGGTGTTATATGTCAATTATATCTCAGTAAAGCTGGGAAAAAAGTGGTTAAAAGGAAGAGTTGGATACACAAAGGGGCAAACGGTAAAAATCACTTATCTAGAATCTCACGCTGAATAAACAAGACCTTACTGTAGTAAAGTTTTTTTTTGTTTAAAGT
The DNA here is from genome assembly GCF_003009895.1 of Hyaena hyaena. Lineage (NCBI taxonomy): Eukaryota > Metazoa > Chordata > Mammalia > Carnivora > Hyaenidae > Hyaena > Hyaena hyaena. The sequence continues at coordinate 272,675 of NW_024080934.1, read as the reverse complement.
AGCCCAGAGAAACAATTCATGGCATGTATACTTGTAGAATTTTAAAACTTTTGTTTATGTGTATATGCTCATAGATCTATTTTAAATTTAGGTTGAACCACATAAAATTACTATTTTCGTGGTCAGATGTTAGCTATTTGATGTATTTCAGCCTTTCAATATAGATGAAATTGCTGGCTTTTTTGGAGAGGAGGAATTATTGTTTGATGTTGTTCTTTTGTTTTCAGTATGTGTTGCCTCTTCAACTGGTGAATAACCAAACCATGACAGCGTGGATGGAGATCTTTCGAACGATTATTGACAGGACAGTCCCTCCTGTAAGGAAGGGTTTCTGTTCTTAAGAAAAATTGGGAAAACTTGGGTTTGGGATATTTGTGGAGGACTGATTTATTATCTTAGCCTGCTATTTGTAAAAAGAGATTACTATTCTAATAAAAATAGTAATACTTATTTTTATAAAGTTCAGCTAAGCAAAATTAATAAAATAACTATATTTAATCCTACTAAAGATAAAAACCATTTTAATTTTTTAAATTAAGTTTATTTATTTATTTTGAGAGAGAGAGAGAGAGATAGAGTTAGTGAGTGAGCGAGCACAAGTAGGGAGAGGCAGAGAGGAGAGAAAGAATCTCAAGCAGGCTCCGTGTCATTAGCACAGAGCCGATGTGGAGCTTGAACTCCTGAACTGTGAGACCATGACCTAAGCTGAGATCAAGTCTAACTTGATTGTTTAACTGACTGCCTCTCCCAGGTGCTCCCCCCTTTTTAATTTTATTTACTTATTTTGAGAGAGAGAGAGAGAGAAACCATTTTTAAAACTTGGTATTTATTTTTCTGGCCTTTCCCCCCCACCCCCGGGCTATATGTATAACCATATTTTATTTATAAAAATGGCATATATAGGTACTGTTTTGAAATTCATTTTTCATTTAAAATCTCTTCTAAATATTTTTTTTATGATTATGAATGTTTTTATACTGTCATTTTTGTTGAATGCTTCATTTGCTGGACATTTGGGTGGCTTTAGGGTGTTAGTGTTTTAACTATAAAGATGTATGTAGTTAAATTTTTATGCACATACATGATTATTTTCTTTGGATAAACTCCTAGAAGCGTTAAAGATTTTGACAGATCTTGCAAAATCCTCTCTAGAAACATTGTCCTTGCTTCTGCTTTATTAAGTAGGAACTAGAAAGTCTGTCATGTTAAATTCTGAGGTTGCCAGTTTGATAGATGAAAGATGGTGTCTCATTTTTTAAAATTTCTTTTTTTATCATTTATTTATTTTTGAGAGACAGAGAGAGACAGAGCATGAGTGGGGGGAGGGTCAGAGAGAGAGGGAGACACAGAATCTGAAGCGGGCTCCAGGCTCTGAGCTGTCAGCATAGAACTCGTGCAGGACTTGAATGCACAAATCATGAGATCATGGCCTGAGCTGAAGTCAGCTGCTTAACTGACTGAGCCACCCAGGCATCCCCCGTTTTTTAAAAAAATTTTTTTTTAATGTTGACAGTGTCTCATTTTTATCTGTAATATCTGATGCTGTATTTCACTAATCAAATTAACCTAATAATAACTAGTCAAAATGACTAAGTTAAATTACATATTTTTAAATGTAAGTTTGTCTTCAAATATGCAGTATTCTTTCTTTTATCCATAACTTGGGACATATTATATTGAGATTTAATTTATATACAAAACTTAGGTAATGGATTGGTGAGTTTTCACAAACATACAGCTGTATCATTATTACCCAGATCAAGATATAAAACCTTTCTGTCATCCCAGAGTTTCCTCAAGGGGCATGGTGTTGTGTATTTTGTTTTACATTTATTTGGGCCTTTTGAAGATAGGAGGTAAATGTGAACAATAGAATTAGTTAGTTGAAATTAGCTGTGCTTATTTAATTCCTACCTAACAGTTTTTAAGTAAGAATTTGCATTTGTATGGCAACCTAAACTAACTTTAATATTACTTAATCGGTAATAAGATTTATTTTGCTTTTATTTGCATAAACCCTTTTATTGTGCAGCAATTTAATCTGGGTGTTTTTGTTCTCTTAGGAGACTCTGCAGATTGATGAGGATGATAGACCAGAACTAGTCTGGTGGAAGTGTAAGAAATGGGCACTGCATATTGTAGCACGTCTTTTTGAACGGTAATTCTGTTTATTAGATTTGCGATCTTATGGTCAGTACCTCAGTACTGAATATAATAAAACTGGATTGGATAGGTCCCTTGGTGCTCCACAGTATATATCACTGTTAGCCTTGGTTTTTGTTTTCTTGTTTTTTTGTTTTTTTTTTTTTAGTTTTTATTTTTGAGAGAGAGAGTTTGTTAGAGCATGAGTGGGGGAGAGGCAGAGAGAGAGGGAGACATAGAATCTGAAGCAGGCTCCAGGCTCTGAGCTGTCAGCACAGAGCCCGATGCAGGGCTGGAACTCAGGAACCATGAGATCATGACCTGAGCCTAAGTCAGATGCTTAACTGACTGTGCCATCCAGGTGTCCCTGACTCTTAGTCTTTAAAGCCACAGTGGACAAAAGAAAAGTCACCCTTTGTTTGTTTTAAGGTAGGCTTAACTGTGATTATTGGCTTTGAGATTATAATGATGTGGACAGTCTTCTCTAGATCTTTCTGTTCTTCTGTAAAAAAAAAAAAAAAAAAAATGGACATGACATTGTTGATTGGAAATACCTAGGAATTGTACAAGAAGGTGCATGGCTACTTAGTTCCATAGGAAAGTTAGTGAAAGTTAATTATTGAAGCATTTTTTGGAAAAAAAAAAAAAAGTCAGATATAATCCTTCTATTTGTAATATTTGCTCTTTAGGAAGTCTTGGTTAAGTAGGTGGAAGCCTCTGTCTGAAATTTTAAGTATGGCCCAGAATCTAAGTACAAGCTTATTATGACTTCATCTTGGGGCTTGTGGAAAAGGGGAAATTGTTAGTTTTCTGCCCACATAGCATAGATCTTTCAACAAGGGATAGTATTTAAACTAGTGGCATGCTCTTGTTTTAAAAATTTACGGTATTTAAACATTTTCTCTTTGTGTTTTAAGATACGGAAGCCCAGGAAATGTCACAAAAGAATACTTTGAATTTTCTGAATTCTTTTTGAAAACCTATGCAGTGGGAATTCAGCAGGTAATAAACGTATGCTTTTTATTTTTTATTTTTATTTTTTTATTTTATTTTATTATTTTTTTTTACAAATAGTTTATTGTCAAGTTGGTTTCCATAAACATATGCTTTTTAAATAGAAGGGCAGTTATTCCTGAAAATAGTTAAGCCATTATTTAAAAGTAGGTTATAATCATATGAATACATTATTTATTTATAGGGGATAAAATGGCAGCTCTGGGAATCTAACATAGTGCAATCAGTTTTAGAACTGCATGTCCTCGGGCAGCTTCCATAAGAAGTGTCCTTCCAAACTCCTAGCTGCTAGATTCAAACCTTTTAAGCTTATTGATACTGATGTCGCAGTGACCAGTGCTTAGAGTGGGTTCTTCTGTTAACTTTCTGACCACTTATGGGTTTCTTATTCTCTGTTCCTTTGGTCCTCACCTCTTTGTTCTAAACTTCTGTACCAGAAGATTTATGTAATGAATTGATTTATTTTAAGAGGAGGGGGTGGAGTCAGAAGTTAAGCCCTTGGGTTGCGAACTTACACATTTTTGTGGAAGTTTGGGAACCATTCTATACAATGCAAATTAGGAGTTCTTGAGAAATAATCCAAATTGGTGTTAATATTTAAAACCTACAGAGGATATTTGGGCATGAAGATTGGTTGATCGGTATTGCCATTTGAATCACATTTTTGTTTATAGTTCAACAAGTAAAATTTAATAACTATTCAAGCACGGGCTGGATCAGGACCACAGTGAGGAAGCAAAGATTAATCAAACATAGTAAAAGACTTTAATGATATAGAGGGTGTTTCTAGATTTTTATGAATCTGTGTATATTAGTCTTTATTGTCAATGATATCGAGTTAAATAGTTCAAACCTGTCATCGTAGATGGACTACTTCCTTTTATAGATGATCATTTTGTCTACTATCATTTTATGGCTTATCATTTCTAAAAAGTACCTCGCAACAGTTCAGGAAAGCTATGGCTTTAATTTTCTCACAAATTATTTTGTTGGCCCACGAGATGGTCTGTAGGGAATATTAGCGGATAATGAATAAAATTATCTATTCAGCTGTTCACTATGGAAACTAGGATAATCAGGAAGCCGGTCAGTTCTGTCTTCTCTTATTTCCACTGCAATTAAACTCATTAAGCATCCTAAAGTTGATGCCCTCTTGAAGTGCATTTGGCCGAGTTTTTCCAGCGGCATGTCAACATGTGTATGTTTGTATGTACATATACATTCAGATTTCATGGCATTGCATCCATGTCATAAACTATTTGTACCTTGTTTTTTTAAAGTATATTTTCCTACTATTTAAAAATTGTTTTCTTATCAAAAACTGTTGTCTCCTTTGCTGTTGTGTCTTTGGATGAGCCAAACTTTCTTAGGAAGAGCCATGTTTCCTAGTGTCCCCTTTTAGCCTGCATTGCAGAACGGGCATCTCGTTGATGATGGGACTTCTTACAGTTCTTATAAACCTTAATTGTACATAACGTGAACTGAATTCATGTTCTGAGTTTATAAATTCTATACATGTTTTGAAAGAGCTCTTTTTATTTATTCAGCAGTTTAGGTTCAAGCTTGCTATTGTGAAGTACTCTGGGACCAGGGATGGGAAGATTTGGATTTTGTTGTAGTGCAACCTCTGATGGAGGGTCCTTGGGACAGTCACAGCCACTTTGGGCATGGTTCCTTCCTTGAAGACAATTTTTTTTAATCATGAGACTCTAAAAATAAAACTTTTCAGCTTTGTGTTACATTTACCAACTTTCTGCAGTCTGGGATTATAAAATAAAATTCTTTGATATTTTCTTCTAGGCATTCTGTGCTTTCATTTTTATGGCTGTTATTGAAATAATTCCCCATCTGGAATTAATTTTGGTATGGAATTTTGTTAGGGAGCCAGCTTATTTTTTTTCATGGGGCTAATCAGTTGTCCTGATACTGTTTTTGGATGAGTTATCATTTCTCTTCCAATTTGAAATGCAGCTTTATCAAATATTAAATCTGTTAATTGTATCTCTTGCTGTATAGATGTTTTCAGTGTTCATTTAGTGAAGTCTGTTGTTATTATTTCTGTTAACAGGAGTCTTAACTAGAGCTTAGTTACATGGAATAGAGCACAGACTTATGATTTATTCTGAGTTGTTGCATAGGTTAGAAGTAGGACAAAAGGCTGGAAATCTCAGTGAAACTGAGACTGGGTTCAGCTCAATATAACTTGGACCCATCTAAGAATTAAAACTGCTTGTAAATTTTCTCACAAAATACTGGTTTCTCCAAAAATCTGTTTATTTTTTATCTGTGTGGATTCTGGGTTTTATGTCCTGCCTAAAATGCCCCTCCCCTTAACCTTAAAATTATTTATGTTCTCCTATACTTTCTTTTCCCATTTACCTGTAGGTACTACTCAAAATTTTAGACCAATATAGACAGAAAGAGTATGTAGCCCCCCGTGTTCTTCAGCAAGCATTCAACTATCTCAATCAAGGGATTGTTCATTCTGTCACCTGGAAGCAGATGAAGCCACACATACAGGTCAGTGTCAGGGAATAGCTCTCCACAATTACTCTCTGGTTATGTTAGGTTTTCTAGACAAAGTAAATGTCACTAATCCTATATGTCATATATAATTTTATTTCTATTAATGATTTCAAATGCATGCAGTCTTATATTTGATATGTAGGGTTTGGAAATTTAAGTATTTGAGAAAAATGAGACTTTCAAGTTTAATGAGTTGCATTCATTTGGTCTTGCTTGGAGTCTCATGTAGCCTCAGTCTCCTCTCTTCAGTCAGCTAGTGTTTTTCTGTCCTTCTTATTTAATGTTTTTATTTATTTTTGAGAGAGAGAAAGAGCATAAGCGCAGGAGGGGCAGAGAGAGAGGGAGACATAGAATCCGAAGCAGGTCCTGGGCTCTGAGATGTCAGTGCAGAGCCTGAAGCGGGGCTCAAACTTAGGAACCATGAGATCATGACCTGAGCTGAAGTCGGACATTCAACCAACTGAGCCACCCAGGCACCCCTCTATCCTTATCTGAAGGTTGCTAGGATTAGATGTGGTATTGTATGTGACAGTATTTTGAAAAGAGTCACCAGGGTTATAGTAAGGTACTATTATTTTGCAGGAGATGAAACCTGAAGCATGACCATTTTCTTTTGTAGATATAAGCTAATGATGTTTTTATTTCTCTTTTTGGATTAAGTTCTGTAGCAGAAGTTACAGTTTTCTGTTTTTATATCAATTGTTTACTTAAAGGTAGAATCCAGCATCATTATTTAATTAAAGAACAAATGAGAGAGGCGCCTGGGTGGCTCAGTCAGTTAAGTGTCTGACTTCGACTCAGGTTGTGATCTCATGGTTCGTAGGTTCGAGCCCCGCGTCAGGCTCTGTGCTGACAACTAGCTCAGAGCCTGGAGCCTGTTTCAGATTCTATATCTCCCACTCTTTCTGACTCTTCCCTGCTCATGCTGTCTCTCTCTCTCTCTCCCTCTCTCTCAGACATAAATAAAACATAAAAAAAAAAAAAGAACAAATGAGAATAAAAAACTATGGGCCATTAATGAATAAATTCTTATTTGCATGTAGATAATTTTAGGTAATTCAAGGATGTTAGGAACTGAATTTTTTTTTCCTCTCAAACTATGAATTCTTAATTCTGTAATCTCTATGATAGTATCTAAAAAAGAAAACAAATTTTTGTACTTTGCTTTTGGTGTCCAGTATAGAATTTGTTTAGTATTACTCTATTACTGGTTTTATAAATATAATATCTTTTGTATTGTTTTCTGTGGACATCTTAATACTATTTGCCTAATCCCCTTGATCAAACAGTGATAATCTTTTTGCAGTTAATAATGGTATTGATTTTATTTTATTTACTATGTTCTTATAAAGTAAGAGTGAATTTTTTTCTTGATGCCTTTGGCTTTATTCTTACGTGGCCGTTGTATAAGAAAAGTCCAATTTCTTGGTTGAATTTTTTCTCCTAGAATTTAATTTGGAACAAGTGAGAAGATACCGTGTTTCTACATACATAGTTGTTAGAGCACAAATGGGCTTAGTAGAACATTGGCAGTGTACCTAGGGGCTCTTGGACATGATATTTTTTCTGACTGAAACCTGTATTTCAGAGTAGGAAATTAGGTTTTTGAAAATGGAAGAGGAAAAGAAATTTTAATATTGCTGGCACATTGACATTTAGGACCAAAATGGAAATGTAAAAATATTCACAATAAGAAATGCAATAATAAATATAATCTTGGCTTGATAATTATTTCCCTTCCTTAAAGAACTAAGGTGTGTTTAATATTGATTTGTTAGTAAAACTTTATTATCCCTGCTGTTGCTTCAGAGAATAGCGTTTCCATTCATCTCTTTATATTTAATCAGTTGTTTAAAAACAATCCTAAGTTAACTCTTTCTGCCCTGCATCCCCCGCTTTTGCTTTCCTGCTTTCCCCTCAGCCAGAGCAAGCTGGGCACAAAGACTAATGTAACAGTTTGGAAAACTCACATCATGAAGGCTGTCGGTAAATGCATTATTAATAGTCCCCAGATTTGAATAGCCCATGGCCATTTGTTGTTTTGTTTTGTTTTTTTCCTCTTAGAATATCTCTGAAGATGTGATTTTTTCTGTGATGTGTTATAAAGATGAGGATGAAGAGCTGTGGCAAGAAGATCCGTATGAATACATCAGAATGAAATTTGGTAATCGAGAGGATTTTATTCTTCATCAGTCCCTCGATACGTAAAGCAATACAACTAATTTTTATTTTTAAGCAGATTTCATTACTTTGTTAAATTCCCAAAGTAATGCTTTGCATGATAAACTCGGAAACTCAGAGTTTGATGTTGTGTTGAGCCAGTGGACTTGAGGCCTTCGAGTATAGAAGATGGAAAGGTGTTTTGTTCCCTCTTCTTAGGGGTGCTGAAGCAGTCATGGAGCCAGCTGCAACTTTTTCTGTTGTGCTGCTGATCTGGAGGGACCGTCCCTATATACCTTTTGGGATACCCATTTGTAGATTGGGTTGTTCTTAGTCGGGGAGATCATTTGGATTTCTGCATATTTTAGGAGCATCCCAATTTAGTATGCCTCTTTATCTTTTTTTTTTTTTTAAATGTTTTATTTATTTTTAGGAGAGAGAGAGAGAGACAGTGTGAGCAGGGGAGGGTCAGAGAGAGAGGGAGTCACAGACTGAAACAGGCTCCAGGCTCTGAACTGGCAGTCAGCACAGAGCCCGACGCGGGGCTCGAACCCACGAACCATGAGATCATGACCCAAGCGAAAGTCGGACGCTTAACCGACTAAGCCACCCAGGCGCCCCGAGTATGCCTCTTTATCTTAATGACTAAGTATTCCAGAAGAGAGTGAGGTTACCATTGTAGCCCCATTCTCTGGAGGCACTTTTGGCTTGGATCTTTCTGTAAGTTCTTAAACTGTGTGTCTTAGCATAGTGTCTGCCAAAGAGTAAGTGGGTGGCACAGTAGGTAATCTCATTAGTATAGTGCCTGCTACTCAATAAGTGCTAGTTATTAGTATTGTTACATTTGTATTTTATGTTTTGGCAAAGACTTAGATTTGTTTTTTTAATATATTGAAATATGGGCATATAAGATACTTTTCAAGTTTTCAGATTCTTATCTATAACTGTCTATTCTGAAATTTGTGAAATTTTTCATGACATGAAGTGGTATGTTTTAAATAGGTCTGTATTCAGTAAATGCCTATTGAATACCTGCTGGCCTGTTGACAGTGCCGAGCACTGGCCTAGCAGTCACACTTGTGGTTTCCTTGGCTTGGAGAGCTTTCTCTTCCATTTAGAGTTTTCTCCCGCATTCATTCTGTTTCTGCTTAAATATTACCCTAACAGAGATTGAAAGAGGGTTTCCCTGACACCCCATTTCCATCACTCAACATCCTCCGTCATTCTCTTTCTCCTTACCCTGTTGTATATTTGTTCTTAGCCTGACCGATTATGTGTGTATGTGTGTGTATGTGGATAATCGGTTTATTTTTTTTCACCCTGTGAGTTCTGTGAGAGCCCTTTATGTTTGATCTTTGTGTCCCCAGAGCCTAGAAAAATGCTGACATGTAGTGAGCACTAAATAAATTTTTGTTGTTTTTTGATAGAAAGCAATTTTCCTGTGAAACAGCTATGCCAGCTATGTACTGTTCTCTTTAATATGCTTGTTTAAAAGGATAGCCTACAGGTTTGGTAAATAATTGTTGTGCTTGGGAGCACTGATATCTCTTTAGCTTTTTTATGCTATAAAGCAGTGTCATATGTGAACTGTTTTTTTTTTTTTTTTCTTTTTGGAGTAGTGGTCCGTCAGGATTAAAATCTATAATAAGTAATTGTATTTTTACTAATGTGGTTTAACCTTTTAAAATCTTAGATATTTTTGAAGATTATGCTTCTCCCACCACAGCAGCCCAGACTCTCTTATATACTGCTGCAAAGAAAAGGAAAGAGGTATACAGTTATTCTTTTTAAATCCAAAATTCAAAGATGCACTGTATGGATTTGACACTCTGTTATACCCCTAGTATTTGAAAAATCACATTATTCATTATAACCTGTCACTTTTAAGAATATTTTTCTGTTATAATAAGGGAAAAAGTTTGTTTTCTTAATTATAATTGCTTGATAAAACACCATAAAATGGCTTTAGTTTCAAAAATGTGTACATCCTATTTAATACTATAGCAGTTGATCAGCGAAAGCTCATGTAGACTAAAACAGATTCTTCTGTTTCTCTAGGTGTTGCCAAAAATGATGGCGTTCTGTTATCAAATCCTGACAGACCCGAACTTTGACCCTAGGAAGAAAGACGGAGCCCTGCACGTGATTGGTTCCCTTGCTGATATTTTATTGAAGGTTCAGCTACTCAAAATATAATTTACTTGAGCATAGGCAAATGAGAGAATATGAAAGTTATGAATAATTTAAAAGTTGTGACTGCTTTTGCAAAACTGAGTTGACTGTAAACATCGTTTTGTCTGTCACCTGTTTCTTTTATTAAAATGAAAATTTTACTTTTGTCAGTTTTCCAGTAAGAAACTTGCTAAATTAAAAAAGGATGCAAAATGATTTTAGTGTTATTTGTTGCTACAAAAGTCAATCAGTATCAAATTATTTGTAAGGTACTATTTCTGTCTTGTTTTAAAACATACAATATGTAGGTCAAATAATTTTATAAAATTATACACAGAAGTGTATTATGCATAAGTCATAATAAACACTTTATTAGGCTGTGATTTTTGTATATGAAAAAAGCATTGATAAACTAAAACTTCATATTTATCTCCTAACAGAAGAGTTTATTCAAGGACCAAATGGAGTTGTTGCTACAAAATCATGTTTTTCCACTGTTATTGTCTAACCTGGGTTATCTTCGAGCTAGAGTAAGTTTTCCACGTTTCCATTATGTTTCTTATAATGTTCATTTGTGGGGCATCTGGCTGGCTTAGTTCGAAGAGCATGTCCTTTTTGATCTTGGGGTTGTGAGATCGAGCTTCAATGGTAGGTGTAGGGCTTATTAAGAAAAATAAACTTAAAAAAAAGTTCACTTGTAAGATAATTTTTGAACTAAATGTTTTTGGATAAATTGACCTTTTACTGTGTATTGGGACAAAATGAAGTCAGAATGTCTTTTACGGTCACATAAGCTGAATAAAGAACAAACTAATAAATAAAGGATTTATGGATTTTAATTCCAGCTGCTTTAAATTTTTCACCCTAGCTCCACTTGCTGCATTCGTAAAACATGCAGTGAGAGGGGTGATGTTATAGTAATAGTACAGTGTAAATTTGTAACCTGATTAATTTTCAGTGTCCAGAAAACAGCCTGAAATTCTAATTTGGCTAAAAACTTGATTAGTACAGGTAGTATATTAGGTTGATATGCCTTAGAAAAATGGGGAAAATAATAATTCACATAAACTTATTTGTGTTCTAAGTGTATATGGCTTCTGGAATCAATATCTTTTATGGAGTAATAAAAATAGAACTTTAATTCAAGAGCCTAGTATTTATCTTTACAATTACATCAACACAAAAAATGCCTTGCTATAAAGAACATATGTTAACAATGTCTTACACACTAACGGCTTTTCATAAACAGATGGCAATATTCACTGGAGAAGTATTTGGGCACATGTAGATTAGAGGTGTGGAGGCCCTGCAAGTGTTTTTATAGGTAGACTGTTACCTTTGACAGGCTGTGTGAATTGTAATTCTCTTGCTAAAAGTTTTTGGCTTTTAGCCAAATTACCATGAATTGTGTTTTATGTATATGGAGAATTAAAGTAATGGTATGATTCTGTGGTCTGATAGTTTAAAGTTTGGTAGTCGGTATAAGATTTAAAATTCTTCATACCGTACGTGAGCAAAAAAGAGGAGTTTGCAAAGTCCTTACATAAGGGAAAATAATATTTTATTTGTTTGCCCTGAAGGCCAGCAAATGAAAGTCGACATTGGTTTGTAGTAGCTCTTACATGTAAGTAACAAATTAGTTATGAATCATAATATTTATTCACTTCAGTTAGGCCCATGTTTTTCCCCTGTGAAAAATTGCATGTTAATAATTTAGAAGTAACACGACTCCCTTTTTAAATGAAAAGAGTGGGAAATCCAGAAGTTAGAAACTAAGGCTAATATGCTGCCCTCCAAAAACAAACAGTACTTAGTAGAACTAATGATATTTTACTTGGTAAGAAGTTCCTATATGTGTGATTTTATTATAAAATGCCATAATCCTAACAGTTTCCCACTTAATTTCTTCTTATAGTCCTGTTGGGTACTTCATGCGTTCAGTTCTCTGAAGTTTCATAATGAGCTCAATCTAAGAAATGCCGTTGAACTGGCAAAGAAGAGCCTGATTGAAGATAAGGAGATGCCTGTCAAAGTTGAAGCTGCCCTTGCACTTCAGTCATTAATTTCTAACCAGACACAAGGTAACGCCAAAAGTACCTTTAAAAGTGTTTTTGTTATTTTATTTTTTGATGTGGTCTTCTCAGATACTTTCTTCTTATCCTAATAAGGATGATTTCTCTGAGTCTTAAGGTACAAGGTTCAGATTCCTCAGCTTTTGTTCCCTCAGAATTTTATAGGAGTTTATTCTTGCCCTTTTTAGGAGTTCCTATTGACTGGTTTCCAGAAAAATTTTAGATTAGGAAATAAGTTGGTAATTATCAGGCACTGGGGTAGGCTGGGAATCAGGAGACCTGGTGTCTAGCTTTGATTGTGCTACTAGGTTGCTGTGTAAGCCTGGGCAGAGGCATACAATCTGTCAAGGGTTAGATTTCCATATATTTAAATTCAGGGGGTTGGACTAGATGGCCTCAAGAGACCTTTCAACTCTAGGATTCTATGATTCTACTAGTTCTGAAAGTAGCAAGTGGAATTTCTGGTGAGTGATAACACAGATAACTTGTTTGTTCAGAAGAATATTCTGTTCAAAGTTCAAGTAAACCTTGGAAATTAAATTCAGTTTTACGAAGAACATGAATCTAATTTACTTCCGTTCAACAGTGTTTCAGTGGGAGACTGAATATTGTACAAGGATATGTGGGAGGGTGTATTGGGGCATAGTTTTTATGTACATGATTTTTTATACTTATATCTTGATATATACGTGTTCTATAAGTCATCCTGATGATAGAGCATTTGTATAATTAGAATTTCTCAATGAAGGATCTTGGCATTTTGGGCAGGACAGTTCTTTCCTCTGTAGGATTGATTACCTCAAATTAAGGGCAAGTGAGTGTGTTGGTGAAGATTATTTTGGTACAGCTTTATTTTTTTTATTTTGAGAGAAAAAGAGAATGTACTTGTGGGGGAGGGGCAAGAGAGAGGGAGACAAAGAATCCCGAGCAGGCTCTGTGCTTCCAATGCAGAGCCTGACATGGGACTTGAACTCAGGAGCCGTGAGATCATGACCTGAGCCAAAATCCAGAGTCGGATGCTTAACCATCTGAGCCACCCAGGCACCCTGGTACAGCTTTGTATCTTTTTTACTATAAAGGAAGTATCTGTCAAGAACCTGTTACCCTGTGTCAGTTAATCTTGTGACCAAGTTAATTCCTATTGCCACTTGTGAATATCTAATTTTTTTACTCCTTTTGTTTGTTCTGTTGCATTAGCTAAGGAATATATGAAGCCACATGTAAGGCCTGTCATGCAGGAGCTGTTGCACATTGTTAGAGAGACAGAAAATGATGATGTTACTAATGTCATCCAGAAGATGATATGTGAATATAGTCAAGAAGTAGCCTCAATTGCTGTTGATATGACCCAACATTTGGTAAGAATGGGCAAAGTTTTATGTTAGTTTGAAAGTAAATTCAGCCTTGAATAATAATAATAAAGGCCTTGACTGATCTAAGTAAATTAAATTCCAAAATTTGGAGTTCAGTTTTATATGTAATTGAAATGTTAATATAAAAATGTTTGCTCTAATAATTCTGACAGTTATTAATTTCTATATTTAATTAGAAATCTAATTAAATCTCGATCTAATATCGAGACCATTTATTTTTCATCTGTAATACTCGGAGATTTCAAAGTGATGTGCTTTGATGTGAGCCTTGTAAATTTTCACTTTGAGGGCTTTGAAACTCATTCCCTTCAGTTTTAGGCAATTGCTTGCATTACTTAGTTGATTAATTTCTCCCTACCATTTAAAAAATTTTTTCCTCTTCTATAGTTCTGATAAGGAATATGGGATCAGGACCGAGTCTTTAATTTTCTTACCTTTATTCTCCTGTCTTCCATCTCTATCTGTCTTTTTTGTCTCATTTTCTAGGTGATTTCTTGACTTTGTCTTCCAACTTCTATCAAATTTTTCATTTGACTATTCCTAGGTTTCAGTTTTCTTAGACTTCGAATTTATTTGTTTAATGACACGGGAAGTTAAATAATAGCTATCTAATTGTTATAACTAATGTATGTTCCGCTCTAGTGACTAGATAAGGAAGAAATGGCTATATTTTAAACATGATAGTTTCTATCATTGATTTACTTGGTAAAGTGTATAACTTATGTTTGAGCAATGCTGACATTTAGATGAGTGCCATTGCCCTTTTATTAATTTGTAACAACAGTGAGGGGTAGTATAACATTACTGATTGTTGAATATGTTTATCTTATGTTCATAGGCTGAGATATTTGGCAAAGTCCTTCAAAGTGATGAATATGAAGAAATCGAAGACAAAACAGTAATGGCTATGGGAATTTTACATACTATTGATACTATCTTGACGGTTGTAGAAGATCATAAAGAGGTGGGATTTCTTTGTTTTATTATGTCGTTGTAGTAACATTAACTGAAACTTCCATGCTCAATGGGCATGACTCTAAAATTGCTATTTAGGGGTGCCTGGGTGGCTCAGTTGGTTAAGGGTCCAACTCTTGGTTTTGGCTCAGTTCATGATCTGTGGTTTGTGAGTTTGAGCCCTTTGTCAGCTGCACTCACAGCTGCAGAGCCTGCTTGGGATTCTATGTCTCCCTCCCTCTCTCTCTCTGTCTCTCTCTCTCTGCCCCTTCTCTGTTTGCTCTCTACCTCTTTCTCTCCAAATAAATAAAGTGGAAAAAATTTGCTATTATATATGTTGCTAGATTTTAAAAATTACCTTCAAATTTTAAAAGAACGTATTAAAATGATTGAGGGGTATATAACACGTTGTTGTAAGGTATATAGGCTATCTCTGTATTATTAAACTTAATTTATTTAGTTCATCACATCTGCTGTGTTCAGACTAGGTTTTTGGGGACTATCAAATTGAATAAGGCATGAGCTCTGCCTTTTGGAACCCACAGTCTAGTCGTCTTGTAGAGAGTGATAGCCATTCAATCACAGTGGCAGATATTACGTAGTGGAACAAAATTCAAATGTAATAAACATCATGAGAACGGAAGGGAAGAAGAGCTTAAAACATCATTTTTCTTGAACTGAATTCCAGAACAGTATTGGGATAAGAATTTGTACAGACTGTTATTAGGTGCTTTCGCCTCTATTAGCTGATAGGATTTTACTAATGTCACCATGAGATCACTAGAGCTGGTAAATGGAAGTGTCCCTTTGCAGAAGTGGAAAACAGGTTCATGTAGTCGAGAGACTTGCTCATGGCCACAGAGTTTCGGATTGCAGTCAGATTATTCTGATAATATATCCATTTATCTCCACTGGAAACCTGCCTCCCTCTTCCCCAAGTATCACATTGCCTCTCAGATTTGAATTGGTTACTTCTGTGAGCTCAGGCTGACTTGCTCGGCAATGGCGGCAGCTCCTGTTTCATACATTGGGACTTAGGAAGCAGGTGCTGGTTCTTTAAATAGCATTGTTAAACCCCATGGCTGTTGATTTATCCTGTGTTTATCACACACCAGTGGAAAATTACCAGATTCTTAAAAATAGTTCAATATTCTTCTCCTGGACAGGCCTCCTTCACCTAAAAGGCTTAATGTGAATTTTTATTTCCATATTCATGATTTTGTTTTATTTTTGTATCCTGTATGGGCTCAGGAACAGTGAGATGTTCCAAATTAAATTACAGCAAGCATACTTACGGATAATTCTTTCACCTTATATGCAGAACTTGTGTTTTAAATTTGGAGACACCTTAGAAATCCCCTAATCCTGTTTTCTAAAATATGTGTGTGTGGAAGATGAGCGGTAGTAAGATGAGCAGCAGGATTAGTGTGAAAACAAAACAGCTCTTTACCTTTTTGTTTTACTTTTTTGCTCTTGATATTAATTTTGCATTTCAGATAAAGGAGCATGTGAATTTAACTGTGATTATCAAAGGAGGCATGGTTTAAAATTGAGAAGTGCTAATCCAATCCAGCTTCCTTACCTATTAAAAAAAATGTGAAGCCTTCAGTGAGTGGCTTTACGAAGGTCATAGATAATTAGAGGCAAAACAAGGACTGGAATCTTGGTCTTCTGACTGCCTGTCCTACGATTTTGAACTTTCGCTTTATTAAAAGCAAACTTTGGGGGAAAATATTTCCTTAAAAGGAAAAATCACATGTGTGCGAATACATGCACAAACACTCAATGTATGCAGAACAAAATTAGAAATCTAAACCAGATGTTTACATATGTGCAGTTTTACTTTAATGATTTTAAATATATTGACAGATTTTCATACTGGAGATTTGGGATCATTTGAACTTTAAGACCATACTTTAAAGCTGAATATTCAAAGAATATGCTCAAAAGTTGAAATAGGATACATAGATGGACAATGTAACCCATATGAAGTTTAATTTTTGCTTATTTAAAAATATATTTAGTACAACGTATGTTGAAAAAATCAAAAGGCATGAAAAGGTATTCAGTGAAATTTCACTTTCTCACTCAGCTCCCCAGGTATCATTCTCCTCTGGAGGTAGCTCCTCTCCTAGGTTTTTGTATCCTTCCAGAGATATTTTCTCTTATAATAAAATGAGTGTGTATATTCCTCTTTTATGAAAATGATGGTATACAGTTTTTATCTGCCATTTTTGATTTATATCTTGGTGATCCTTCCATATTAGTAAAGTTAAATTTTTTTTTTTATGTTTATTTCTGAGAGAGAGAGAGAGCGTGAGCAGGGGAGGGTTAGAGAGAGAGAGGGAGATACAGAATCTGAAGTAGGCTCCAGGCTCTGAGCTGGTAGTCAGCACAAAGCACGATGTGGGGCTCAAACCCATGAACCGCGAGATCATGACCTGAGCCGATGTCGGACGCTTAACCAACTGAGCCACCCAGGCGCCCCTAAAGTTAAATATTTTTAGTAGTTGCATAATATTCCTTTATGTCAGTTTATTCAACCAGTCCCTCATTAATGAATATCATTTAACTGTCCCTTACTAAACGAATTAGTTGTTACAAATCACAAACATTGCTGCAGTGAATAGCCTTTTACATGTCATTTGCACAGGTAATAATATGTCTGGAGGGCAGATTCCTTGAAGTGGACTTGCTGGGTCAAAGGATATACGTTGAGTATGCTTGAGAGATCTTGCTGTCTTGGCCACGTTAAGCTTTGCAAATTTGTGGACAGCAGTATCTCTCTTCCCAGTTATGTACTTTTTGATCATTGCCCGTTTGATAGGTGAAAAGTGGTCTTCTTGGGCTTAGAGTCTGTACCCTTCTCATTATTAGAGTGAATATTTTGTTATAAACTTTAGGTCTGTTTGTATTTCTTTTTCATGACCTTTGCCTTTTTTTCCTGTTAACTTGATTTCACAGGAGGGAATTTGATCTTTGTCTGTGATACCATTTGAAAACATTTCCCTCAGTTTTTCATTTATATTTGACTTTTCCTTACACTATGCAGATATTTTAAATTTTTGAAATCGAATGGCTCAGTATATTTGTTTCTGATTTCTGGGCTTTGAGCCATGTTCTGTCTTCAGGATTATACACAACTTTTCATTTCTTCTAGTATTTTTATGGCCCAAGTTTTCACATTGAAATTTTTCATTCACTAGGAACTTATTTTGGTATAAAATATGAGGTAAGGAACTAACTTAATTTATAATTTTATTATGGGTCTAACTCTCACTTCTACCATTAGCCTACTTTTCAGAATTTCTTGGTTACATTTTTCACTTGAAATTCAGAATTGTCAACTTATCCTCCCAAAAGAGTCTTGTTGATATTTTTATTGGGCTAGTATTTATAGAGTAAGGGTTATCATGATGAATTTTATATTTTATTTTATTTTTATTTATTTTAATGTTTATTTTTGAGAGAGCACAAGTGGGGGAGGGACAAAGAGAGGAGAGCAGAGGATCTGAAGTGGATCTATTCTGCCAGCAGTGAGCTCGATGTGGGGCTTGAACTCACAAAATGTGAGATTGTGACCTGACCTGAAATTGGATGCTCAACCGACTGAGCCACTCAGGTACCCCGGTGATCAGGATGGATTTTAAACTAAATGTTTAAATTTGTCTCTAGGTTACTCAGCAGTTAGAGAACATCTGTCTGCGGATCATTGATCTTGTTTTACAGAAACATGTAATTGGTAAGTTCAAAGGTAGAGTAAAAAGGTAAATTGATATTTTTTAATTTGGTAAACTTAAAGTGCATTTGTAGCTCTTCAGATTCAACAGTATGGACCATTTTGAGGGAAAGAAGCTTTCATTTTCTTCTGTTTTTGGATATACTCTCTGGTATTAGATATTTGGATTTTCATTTAGAGAAAAATTTAATACACCCAATTAAGAATTCCTAGTCTTGGAATTGAAAAATGTGAAATGATAGACCTACTATGTCTTATCAGAAGTGTGAAATAATTATTGTTCTGTTATCTATTATAGAGCCCGACTTCTGAATAGAATCAGGATGTTACAAACTGATGGGAATTTGTAACATTTGTAACAGAAGAGGCTGTTTTTCTAGTATCCGAGCACTTTGAAGGTGGCGGCTCTGAGTCATGTGCCTTGGAGGGAATTGCCGCCTATATAGTGTGCAGACAGAGAGTTCAAAGAAAAGCATGTTACTGCTTAAGAGCAGTTGTCTCTAAAATTTTTCTCACTCACGCCATTAATAAAAAATTGAGCATGCATTTCTGATATGTGAATGATATTTGAATACATGTTATAGGCAATATGCATGTTACTAAACTACATTTGCATACATAAAAACAGATATGTAAAAGGATGGGATTAAATGTCTCTCTATATAAAGTGTTCTAATATATATATATATGCACACACATACAGATCTATATGTTCCCATTTCAGTACACTGCTTAAGGTACATATCCCTTACTTTTGAAATCATTGCTATAAAGCTATTGTTCTCAAACTTTGGTGTGCATAAGAATCACCAAGGAGCTAACTCAAAGGAAGATTTCTGGACTATAACCCTAGAGATTCTGATAAGCAAAAAAAGAACATATTCAGTTATGTCTTTATTCATGGAAGAGGTTGTGACCGAGAAGTCTCCATTTAAATTTAAAGTAAAATGATCTTGCAGAGTGACAACTGTGAAGTAAGATAAAGAGAAATATTTTATACTAACCCTCTAATCTATCTATACCAGCTATTTGATTTTGAGTAATTGCAGTGTCGGGATGTTAAGGAAAGGGGCCTATTTTGGGGTGCAGTGGACGGATGAGTAAGCCATGACTCCAGTTGCCTGTCTAGTATCCCATTCCTAGCTTTAAGGTGACAGGTGGTCTTTCTCATGTTTTTAGCTGTGATGTAATGTTAATGGCCCTTTTTGTTTTTTTTGTTTTTTTTTTTAAATGTTTTATTTATTTCTAGGAGAGAGAGAGAGAGACAGCGTGAGCAGGGGAGGGTCAGAGAGAGAGGGAGTCACAGACTGAAACAGGCTCCAGGCTCTGAGCTGGCAGTCAGCACAGAGCCCGATGCGGGGCTCGAACCCACGAACCGCGAGATCATGACCCGAGCGAAAGTCGGACGCTTAACCAACTACGCCACCCGGGCGCCCCTTAATGGCCCTTTTTGAACCGATATTTGGCCATGCAGGTTCTCAGATAAAAAAGAAAAAAACTTGTTCTGTGAGATGTCATGGGCTGAATCTGTTTGTCCAGGACCCCCACCACAGCAGCCTGACTTTGTGTCCATGGTTCAGTCTGTTTCCATTGTCCTACTTTACTTTGAGCTTCTGCCTGTATTCATTGCTAATTTACTCCTAAGATTTCATTTATTATTAAAAGCCAGATTTAGCTATTACCACTTTAGCTGCTTTATTTTCTGCAGGAAGTGAAAGTTAGTATAAGCATCCTACCCTAAGAGTCTTTTTGGTTGAGAATGATTGAAGTAACTTTTGGTGAATTCAGATGTAAATGGAATGCAGTAGAAGGATGTTTGGTAGCTCACTGAATCTGTGGGAAGGCTGGAATTGGCTGGAGCCAGCATGATTGTGCCATAGAAGTGGTCTGCTGAGAAAGCCAGTGCTGTCCTGTCCACACCGGGTCCTAGATTGCCGCCCACCACAGTCCAGCCTCCAGCACAGCCACAGACCATAATCTGCAACAGCTTTGTGCCTTCTGGTTTCTCTGTCAAGTTTCAGAGTCCTGGTATTCAGCGTCGGAGTGTCGGGTTGTGCACACGTGCTGAGTGGCAATATGGAGGGGATCCTTTTCTGTCCTTAGGCTTTATGTTAGGAAGAGGCATTTGCTCTCCTTTTCTCACGGCCAAGGTGTGGGGTGATGATGAACAGAACTTTGAGATGTTTCATATTCAGATAATGCTGTTTTTCAAGTGATTGTCTTATGTAACAAATTATTTATTTTTTTTTTTAAATTTTTAACGTTTATTTATTTTTGAGACAGAGAGAGACAGAGCACGAGCTGGGGAGGGGCAGACAGAGAGGGAGACACAGAATCTGAAACAGGCTGCAGGCTCTGAGCTGTCAGCACAGAGCCCAATGCGGGGCTTGAACCCAGGGACTGTGAGATCATGACCTGAGCCGAAGTCGGAGGCTTAACCAACTGAGCCATCCCAGGCGCCCCTTAACAAATTATTTTTCAAAATCTGTAATTTCCATTTTGTTCTTGGTAAGGCAGCTGTCTGTCTTACCAGCTTTTGAATATATTGTTTGTTTGTTTTTAATGTTTATTTTTTGAGAGAGAGAGAGAGAGACAGAGGGAGAGAGAAAGAGAGAGAATGAGTGGGGGAGGTGCAGAGAAAGATAGAGGATCTGAAGCAGGTGTGGAGAGCCCAATGCAGGGCTTGAACTCATGAGCCTTGAGATCATGACCTGAGCCGAAGTTGGATGCTTAACCTGCTGAGCCACCCATGCGCCCCAAATATATTGTTTTAAATAATGTTACAAGGGCACCTGGCTGGCTCAATCAGTTGAGCGTCCGACTTCTGCTCAGGTTATGATCTCAGTATTAGGTTGGTGGGTTTGGGCCCCACATTGGGCTTGCTGTTGTCAGCATGGAGCCCGCTTTGGATCTTCTGTCCCCGGCTCTCTACCCCTCCCTCACTTGCCGTCTCTTTCTCTCTGTCTCTCATTCTTTCTCTCTCTCTCTCAAAAATAAATATTAAAAAAAATTGGACAGAAAAAACCCCTCCAAGCTTCCAGGGCAAATATTAGTTCCTTTTAAATAAGAGGAGGGGTTACTTGGGTGTCTTAGTCTGTTGAGCATCCGACTTTGGCTCAGGTCATGATCTCACGGTTTGTGAGTTCAAGCCCCACATTGGGCTCTGTGCTGACAGCTCAGAGCCTGGAGCCAGCTTTGGATCTGTGTCTCCCTTTCTCTCTGTTCCTCCCCTGCTCACGCTCTGTTTCTCTCTCTCTCAAAAATAAACAAACATTGGGGCGCCTGGGTGGCTCGGTTGGTTAGGTGTCCGACTTCGGCTTGGGTCAGATCTCACAGTTCATGGGTTTGAGCCCTGCATCAGGCTCTGTGCTGACAGCTCAGAGCCTGGAGCCTGTTTCAGATTCTGTGTCTCCCTCTCTCTCTGCCCCTCCCCCACTCATGCTCTGTCTCTGTCTCAAAAATAAATAAACTATAAAAAAATTAAAAAAAAACCCAAACATTAAAAATTTAAAAAATGAGAGGGAAAAAAACCTTTGAAGTTTTTTCAAATTGACATGGTGAGAATTATTTGAAAAATTTTGTACTGAGATTTGTATTTTCCGATTGTATGTTTAGATAGGATGTCCTTTTGACTGAGAGCAATAATAAATTTATATATAAATACAAGAACATTCCCTTTGGACTCTTCTACTTTACAGTGGGTATAATTGTCTTTAGATAAATTTAAAAATATTGCACAAGTTTTACAGGGTTTCTAAATTGACAAAAGACAGTCCAGAATATAGTTTGTAAAAATATGTGAGACCAGAAGACATTTTAGCCTAGCTTAATTAAACTTACCAAAGAATATTAATTTGTAAGTTAACAGTCCTATGCCTAAGAGATAATACAACAGTTCCTTCTTGTACCCATTTCTAATATAGCTTTAGAAGTATAACTCTATTTTAGTATATAGTATCAAGAAAATACGTATTTCCAGTATTCTAGGGAAATGTAGTAAAAACAGATCTTTGCCCTATCCTATTAAGTAACAGGTGCATCTTGGTAGGAGATGGAAGGTGGCAAAGATAGGTAGCTGAAGAAAGGGGTGTTCAAATATGTTAGGTGCTGGGGAATGTATGCAGGTAGTCTAAATCCTCCCCTCTGTGGTCTTTGGTTTAAGTTTGCTATTTCCTAGTGTTCTAACTAGAGATTTTCTTCCTTCTAGAATTCTATGAAGAAATTCTTTCACTGGCCTATAGTTTAACCTGTCATGGCATTTCCCCTCAAATGTGGCAGCTGCTAGGTATATTATATGAGGTGTTTCAACAGGATTGTTTTGAATACTTTACAGGTATGGCTTTGACCATGTAACATTTTTGCTTTTCTGTGTCTAGACGTTATTTCCTTTGAGACTTGACAAAAACACATGTACAGTTCCGGTACTAATCAGAAAACAGTTGTTACTTCCCTGTCGAGTAAAGGGTGGTGCTCTCAGAGCAGTGTTTTCCAGAACTAGGGATATAGGTAGTAGGAGGGAGCTGGTTTCCTGTTCTATCTCAAATTAGTTTGCAGTCAGAACAAATGTTCGTACATTAATTCAGTTAGTATTTTCTGAATGCTGTCTATATTTCAAGCACTGTTCTAAGTACAGTGGTATAGCAGTGAACAAAATAGATAGTCTTGCTCTTTTGATGCTTCCATTCTAGTTGGGGGGAAGGAGGGTGGGGAACACACAGACGAGCAAGAAAATATACAGTGTGTGAAATGGTGATGAGTCCTATGGAGAGACAGACAGACATTGAGAACAATCACTATAAGTGGTGAGCATGTTAATCTTTCTGATCCACATTTTCCTCATCTATAAATAGGGCAGATCTGTCACTTTCTTTACTAGCATTCTGTGGCTGTGAAGGAAGATAGTAATATGTGGGTGCTACAGAAATATGGCTTCAGTGGGAATAATTTATTTCTACTTCTGTTACTCAAGTCTCATTGGGATTTTGATTTTTTTTTTCCAGATATGATGCCTCTCCTGCATAATTATGTGACAATAGATACAAATACTTTATTGTCTAATCCAAAGCATTTAGAAATACTTTTTACAATGTGTAGAAAGGTAAGTGTGTCCTAATTGGTTGTTGTAGTGGTTCTTTCTAATGTTTGAGTGTTTTACTGCAGGACACTCTTACAATTTGTTTCTTATACCTTTAGTTCTGTATTGCCTTCATCAACATATTTGCCATTTTGACTCTAATAGTACTTGGAATTATAATTTGAAAATTTTATATTCGTGGTATGCTTAAGAATGCTTGCCACTTACAGCTGTGTACTTGATAATAGGGTAAATAATTTTATGTGTTTTTTCCTTCAAAAATGCAAACTTCTTTTTAAAAATTTTTAAAATGTTTTTTATTTATTTCTGAGAGAAAGAGAGAGACAGCATGAGTAGGGGAGGGTCAGAGAGAGAGGGAGACACAGAATCCGAAACAGGCTCCAAGCTGGCTGTCAGCACAGAGCCCGACGCGGGGCTTAAACCCACGAACCATGAGATTATGACCTGAGCCGAAGTCGGACGCCCAACCAACTGAGCCACCCAGGCACCCCGTAAACTTCTTGATTAAAGAAAAGTGCTGGGGCGCCTGGGTGCCTTAGTCGGTTAAGGGTCCGACTTTCGCTTAGGTCATGATCTCGTGGTTCGTGGGTTCAAGCCCCGCGTTGGGCTCTGTGCTGACTGCCAGCTCAGAGCCTGGAGCCTGTTTCAGTCTGTGACTCCCTCTTTCTCTGACCCTCCCCTGCTCACGCTGTCTCTCTCTCTCTCCTAGAAACAAATAAAACATTTAAAAAAATAAATAAATAAATAAAAAAAAAAAAGTGCTAAGAAAATAAGCACACAGTTTGTCAGTCATTGATTTTTTAAATGATTTTAAACTGAATGTGTATATTGAAAACAACTAGATGTATGTATTTTGATTATAAATAACATAAGACAAAAAATTGGAATAGTTGGAAAAACAGCATCATTTAGTTCAATAAAGGATGATTTATTAGCTATGCACTGACTACTGTTATTTTACATGCAAACACCTCTACTGTGTTGTCTTTGTCACAGGCTAGATTTCACCCTCTCTACCATTGATGAGTATGTTTTCCTTTCTCCTTTAGGTTACTATTTACATACACATAAATATAAAACTATTGCATAGAGCTCCAAATATCTAAGTTTGGCCTTGGAGTTGGGAGTAAAGTAGCTAGTATACAACCTGTCTTTCTCACTAAAAGAGATGTGTACCAAGATCTGTTAAGAGCTCTGAGCTGACATCACATCTGTTTAAGGTTTCAGTTCATTTGTAAAGAGCCAGGGAGATTTGGGGAGGTCACTAAGTTTCATCACATATAAATGGAAGGAGTAGAATCATGATTTTTAAAGACTCCTTTAGCTCTGTAATAACCTAGCTTATTAAATCATAATCACTTGGCAATCTTTAGAATTTTCTCCTACGTTGTGTGGACAGTTGCTAGTGAGGGAAAGGGAAAGCAGCAAGCTGATAACGGTCCTACATGCATTAGTACAGCTGCTCTGAATAGCAGCTGGGGTAAAAGTGATGCCTACAGTGAGTGATGTCCTTAGACTTACCAAGTGGTTAAAACATGTGTCCTATTCTTGATTTTTAATAATAGCTAATACTTACTGAACTCTTACTGTATACCAAGTATTTGCTAAGCATTTTATATATGTTATTTTATCTTTACAACATTATGAGTAAGTATCTTGCCTGAGGGTTAGTACATTGTCCCAAGTCACAGAGCGAGTCTATGTTGGAGCCATATTTGAACCCAGGTGGTCTGGCTCCAGAGCCCATTTTTTTAAATTACTGAAATATATTTTGTTTCTTCTCCTTTTGGAGGTGGGAACCAAAACCAACCAACCAACCAGCCAACCAAGCAAATACAGTTTGGGGAAAAGGGAGTGATTTGTTTATTCTTTCTGTAGTGTACACCACCACCATGATGGGGACAGTAAGATACAGAGGTTAATAAGTTGTTTTGAAAACACAGCTAATAAGTTGCAGTGCTGGAATTTGAACCATGGCATTCTGGTTTCAGAACCCATTTACATTTAGAACCTAGATTGCCCTAAAGGTGAATTTTAAATTGTATGTAAATAGTGTTGATTCTTGGCCAGCTACCTGCTTTGGATTCAGCTCTCTGATCCATCTGTTTTCCAGCTTCCAAAATTTTATAGCTATCTACTTTTTCCTTTTCTCTGTCTTTGTGGATTTATGCCTCTAAAATCCCATTACTATCATTTTAATGGTCTTTTCGGAAGTAATAAAATTAAATGGGAATGTTCAATCTGTCTTTATCTGGAATTTCTTTTTAATTCAGTTTTCTTAAATTGTATTTGCCTAGGAAATTATCCAGTTAATCTGAGTTTTCAAATCTGTAAGGAATATAATGTTCTTTATTTTTAATAGTATTTACTTATTTTTAATCTCTCCTTTATCTGCATTTATGTCTTTCACTCCTTTTTTTTTTTCAAAGAAATAGCTTAAGTATTGTTTGCAACTATCATTTCTAGTATTTAAAAAATTTTGCTCTTTGCCTTTTAAAAATAATTTTGACAAAAGCTGTCAACTTTGTTGTCTTTATTCAGTGAGTCTATTTTTTGTTTTTCTCTGTTACCTCTTCTTGTTTGTGTTTTTAATTTCTGTCTTTATTCTCCGGGTTAAGTCTATTCTTAGAGCTTGTGTTTGAACTCTTATTAATTATTCTGTATTTCTTACTTTCCAATATAAGCTTGCCTCTACTCTGTGAATCTCTCTTCTGGGAACCTTATTATAAAGCAATTATATTCCAAATTTGAACATGTGCATTTTAGAATTGTTTATAATAGTGAAAATACAGCATAGACAATAGAGGAATATCTAGTAAACTGTTATATTTATCTATACTTATAGTCCTAAATGGTTATAACATCCATGGAAAATGTTTGTTGTTTAAAGTCCAAATGGAGAAGCTAAAAGGTGTGTGATATCAAATTATGGTTATTATTTTGAAAAAAAATGAGTATACATGGACAAGAACTCAAAAGAAACAAAATTACAGGGCTTGTTTCATTGTTTAAAATTTAAGTAAGGTTTTAAAATTTCTTTTGATTTCATTTTATTGTTTTGTTGCCTTTAAGGGAAGCTTCATTTATCTGGACAGTTAACTCTTATAGCTTACTTTATTAATCCAAAGTTAAATAGGTGAATTGTTACTTCTTATAAGAAATTAGAATAGATAAAGAAGATAGACATTATTTTGACCTTCCTTCTTTGGGTGGGCAAGGTAAACTTAGAAAGCAAAGTTGTGATTCTAATGCATGAATTTTTATGAGATATTTGCTTCATGTAGACTTGATTAAGTTCTCTGCAATGCCATTCACTTCTGAGCTAAATTGTGATTACATTAGGTACTGTGTGGAGATGCAGGAGAAGATGCAGAATGTCATGCAGCCAAACTCCTTGAAGT
Source organism: Hyaena hyaena (assembly GCF_003009895.1). NCBI lineage: Eukaryota > Metazoa > Chordata > Mammalia > Carnivora > Hyaenidae > Hyaena > Hyaena hyaena. The sequence goes on along the minus strand of NW_024080934.1, from coordinate 246,027 downwards.
CATCATTCTTCAGTGCAAAGGAAAGGGAATTGATCAGGTAGTACATGCATGGAAAGTTTGTACTTGATGTTTATACTGAAAATTTACCTGATTGACATTTTGTTTATATTATATGATGGAAAATTAAAAAGATAGCCTGTAGTTTGTGATTTCTGGTACAAATCCTATTTAAATGCCAAAGAAAAATACCCATGCAATTTGAAAATTGCACCTTGCATTCTAGCGGAGGAAGAAATAAACAGAAAAATATGTAATAATTTAAGAGGCTATCAAGCGAATAAGAGGCTATGAAGGAGATGAATATGTAAATTCTACTTAATTGATTTCCCAGAGATTTACATTTTCCCTTTGTTTTTGTATATTCTATTGAAATATTCTCAGATTTGTTCTTTTAACCAGAAATGAAGATACTGTACAAAAAAAGAAAAGGTTTCTTTTACTGATTTAAAAAGTATCCTAGGGGCACCTGGGTGGCTCAGTCAGTTGAGTGTCTGACTCTTGATATCAGCTCAAGACATGACCTCAAGGTTTGTGAGTTTGAGACCCATATTGGGCTCTGCACTGACAGCACTGAGCCTGCTTGGGATTCTCTCTCTCCCTCCCACTCCCCTGCTCTCTCTGTCCCTCAAAATAATTATGTACATTTATAATGTTGCTTAGTTTTCCTATCTCCTTGCTGATCTTCTACTCATCCATTATTTTTTTAATATATATTTTTTTAATTTTAGAGAGTGAGTGGGGGGAAGGGGTAGAGGGAGAGAGAGAATCTTAAGCAGGCTGGGATTCTCTCTCCCTCTCTGTCTCTCTCTCTGTCCCTCCTCTGCTTGAGTGCTCACTTGCTCGAGCACGCTGTATCTCTCTCAAAATAAATAAATAAACATGAAAATTTTTTTAAAAAGTAAAGAACAAAGATGGATGATTAGGGGTGCCCAGGTGGCACAGTCGGTTGAACATCCAACTCTTGATTTCAGCTCAGGTATGATCCCAGGGTTGTGGGATTGAGACCTACATCAGGTTCCTTGCTGTTAGTACAAAGCCTAACTTGGGGCTTGAACTCATGAACTGTGAGATCATGACCTGAGCTGAAACTAAGAGTCAGATGCTTAACTGACTGAGCCGCCCAGGCACCCCTCCCCTGTTTTTTTTACTTTTACTGCTTTCTTTTGAAATACTTAAATATTTTCTTAAAAATTGTTTTTTTCAATATTTATTTTTGAGACAGAGTATGAGTGAGGGAGGGACAGAGAGAGAGGGAGACGCAGAATCCGAAGCAGGCTCCAGGCTCTGAGCTGTCAGCACAGAGCCTGATGTGGGGCTTGAACTCACGAACCTTGAAATCATGATCTGAGCTGAGGCAGATGCTTAACTGACTGAGCCACTTAGGTGTCCTAAGTAAATATTTCCTAATGTCACATTTTAATTTTTTTTCACTACTTAAAATTTTTTCCAGGTGCCTGGGCAGCTCAGTCGGTTAAATGTCCAACTCTTGATTTTAGCTGAGGTCATGACCTCCTGGTCGTGCGATCAGACCCAGCGTCAGGCTTCTTTTTGGCTGTGTAGCTTGCTTAAAATTCTCCCTCTCCCTCTCCCCTTGCCTCTCCACAACTTGTGTGTGTGTGTACTCTCTCTCTCAAAAAAATTTTTTTCTTATTGGTTGCTCTAGGGCTTACTGTATACATCTTGCCTTATCAGAATCTGTTTCTGATTTAGATTAACATAATTTTAGTGAAAAATAGATGCATTACTCCTATATAGCTCTACCTCTTCTTCCTTTTTATACTATTACTGTTATATATACATATATTACATTTATATATGTTATAAACCTAGAAATAGTTATTTTTTGTAATTTTATGTGTTAAAGAAGCTAAGAAAGGTAAGCCAAGTATGTTTATAGAGTTTGTCATATTAACTCTTATTTACCATTTCTCAATTCTTTTTATTTATTCCTTTGGATTGGAGTTACCATCTGGTGTCATTTGCTTACTCCAGTGCAATGTTGCTCCTATTTCCTTTGTATTGTTAATATTGAATATACTACATTTCTATATTTTATAGTCTCAACAATATAATTTTAAAATGTTATTTTATGCAATTGCTTTTTCTTTTCTGTTTTTCTTTTTTTATTTTTTTTTTAATGTTTTATTTATTTCTAGGAGAGAGAGAGAGAGAGAGACAGCGTGAGCAGGGGAGGGTCAGAGAGGGAGTCACAGACTGAAACAGGCTCCAGGCTCTGAGCTGGCAGTCAGCACAGAGCCCGACTTGGGGCTCGAACCCACGAACCGCGAGATCATGACCTAAGCGAAAGTCGGACACTTAACCGACTAAGCCACCCAGGTGCCCCTGTTTTTCTTTTTTTAAGTTGCATTTCCTTTTTAAATAGTTAAGAGGAGAAAGTCAAATAGTGTTTTTCTGTTTTTGAAAATTACATAATTACATTTACGGGAGCGTGTGTGTGTGTGTGTGTGTGTGTGTGTGTGTGTGTGTGTCTGTCTGTCTGTCTGTCTGTCTTTGAATTACCTCTGGGTCACTTGCTTTCAACTTGAACTTCCTTTAGTAAGTTCAAGGTAAGGTCTGATAGCAATGAATTCTGTTTGTGTTTCCTGAGAGTATTTTTATTTTACTTTCAGTTTTTCTTTTGTTTTGTTTTATTGGGGAATTTCTTTTTAAATGTTTACTTTCAGTTTTGATAGACAGTTTTATGGAATTCTTGGTTGATAGTTTTTTCTTTCAGCAGTTTGAATATACCATCTCCCTGCCTTCTGGTCTCTATTGTTTCTAGTAAGAAACATTGATTAACAGTTGTTAATCTTATTAGTATTCCCTTGTACTTGGCCACGATATATGCTTTTTCTCATGCTGCTGTCAACGTTATCTCTTTGTCTTTTACCATTTTTACTATGAAATGTCTTTGTATTTATCTTGGATTTGTTGACTTTCTTGGATATATAGATTGTTTTTATCAGATTTGGAATGTTTCCAGCCATTATTTCTTCAAGTATTTTTTCTTCTTTTTCTCCTTTCTCTCCTTCTGATTTCCTCTTACATTGGTGTGCTTAGTGGTGCTCCACATTTCTTTGAGACTCTGATCATTTTTCTTCTCTCTTTTCTCTGGTGTTTGGATTACATATTCTTTTTCAATCTATCTTCAGGCTTGCTTATTCTCTCTTCTGTCAGTTCAGATCTATTGTTGAGCCCTTCTCATGAATTTTTCACTTTGTTTTCGGTACTTTTTTTTTTTAAGTATGCTCTATGCTCAATGTGGGACTTGAACTCAAAACTTCATGATCAAGAGCTGCATGCTCTACTGGCTGAGTCAGTCAGGTGCCCTTACGGCATTTTTTAACTCTAGAATTTCCATTTGATTCTTTTTTGCAATTTGTATGTCCAAATAGGTATTTTATATTTGATGAGCCATGAGCCATGGCCATCATAGCTTCCTGTACTTTAAAAATGTTTTCTTTTAGGGATGCCTGGGTGGCTCAGTCGGTTAAGCATCCAACTTCGGCTCAGGTCATGATCTTATGGTTCGTGGGTTCAAGCCCTGCATTGAGCTCTGTGCTGACAGCTCAGAGCCTGGAGCCTGCTTCAGATTCTGTTCAGATTCTGCTTCAGAAGAAGATTCCTCTTCTTCTACTTTTTCCTTGCTCACGCTCTTTCTCTCAAAAATAAATAAACATTAAAAAAAGTTTTATTTTTTAAACATTTATAATGGCTGTTTTGAGGTTTTCAAAGCCCATGTTTGATTTAGTTCTGACCCCAGGAGAATTCTTCTTGACTGTCTCTTTTCTGTTTTTCTCATGTGAACTGCTAGCTTACTGTTTATCTTTTTATTTTAATAAGGAGGAACCACCAGCTTCCTCTTATTTGTTGCTTACCACCAAGTTCTCCATTATTTTTGAGAAGAGTGACCCTCCAGCCTCCTTTCTGGATTGATAAAGTTTTACATGTAATTTTGAAGGCTCATTTTCTCCTTCAGTGAGTACTGTTTTAGGTGATGTATGTGAGGTGGAAAGAAATTGTGATGTCAACAGAACAAGAAGGTAGTAAAGCCCTGGACTTGAGTGAGAGTAGAGAAGGCTTCAGTTCTGTTCACTGGCTTTTGGAAAGTCCTGAGCAGTAGAGTCTAATGATGCTAGGAAGGTGTGGAATACACCTATGCCAAAGAGTTCAGTCTTTCCTCTAAGCCAGAAGTTGGTAAGCTATGGCCTATGGGCCAAATCCAGCTTGTGACCTGTGTGTATGGCCCAGGAATGAAGAATGGTGTTTACATTTTTGAAGCGATGTTTAAAGAAAAGAAAAAAGAGTATGCAACAGAGACTGTATATAGCCTGCAAAGTTGAATGTATTATTAAATATTTACTGTAAGTTTACCAACCCTGACCGTAAGCAACGAACATTGAGCAGAGAAATGACATGATCAAAGTTAGGGACTTAGAGTGATGAGTCTGCTAGCAGTAGCCTTAATGTAAACCAGTCTTCTTTGCATACACTGGCTGTGGAGATGAGCAAGGAGGCTACTGCTAGTTGAAGCCTGAGGGTACTGCTTCTGCCCTAGGCATGTAGCATTGGGAAGAAAAGCCTAGAATAAGATTTGCAGGGGGCCATTGCAAACATTGCACAGAAAACACCTGAAAAAACAAGGTGTTAGATGAGGAGGGCAGGGAAAAGCCTGAGAGCACAGGTTTTCCTTGGAAAGTTATAAAGATGATTTTTCCTACAGTTACAGATTGTATGGATACCAGTAGATGGGAATAGAGTGATGATATTACTCAAACTGTGACCATGTAATGGTGTTAGTAGGTGTTTATTGCAAAAAGTATTAAGTGGTCCGATAAATCTAGGAAATACTGGATAAAGCAACATTGAACAGATGTCATTATTGCTTGATTTCTTGTGCCTTTATCTGAAAAGGTGTCTAAGAGGGTGTTAGTATCTGTGTATTCCAAATTAATTTAATTCTGGAATGTTTTTGTTTTCTGAACCCAACGAATATCTATTGTTGTAAACATGCTGTTTGGATACTACTCATCGAGAGAGGTCTTGAGGTAGAAAGAAGGGGTGTGGAAGCTTAAATCCAATAGCTTTAGCTTTTTCAGTAAAATAGGAGAGGTTGTGGAAACTGGAAGTTGAAATTTCAGTTTGGAGGAGTCTGATAGGTAATAAAGAGTTGAATAAAAGAATTGCTTTTATTAAAATTAGAACTGCCCTATGGTCCAGCAAATGCTCTACTAGATATTTACACAAAGGATACAGAAATGCTAATTTGAAGGGATACGTGCACCTCAGTGTTCATAGTAGCGTTATTCACAGTAGCCCAGTGGGAAGAGCCCAAATGCCCATCGACTCCAAATGCCCATCTACTGATGAATGGATAAAGAAGCTGTGGTGTATATATATATATACGATGGAATATTAGCCATAAAAAAAAAAAGAATGAAATCTTGCCATTTGCAATGACATGGATGGAGCTAGAGAGTGTTATGCTAAGCGAAGTCAGTCAGAGAAAGACAAATAGCATACAATTTTGCTCTTTGTGGAATTTAAGAAACAAAACAAATATGGGGAAAAAAGAGAAGCAAACCAAGAAACAGATTTCTGAATATAGAGAACAAACTGATGGTTACCAGAGGGGAGGTAGGTAGGGAGATGAGTTAAATGGGTGATGGGGATTAAGGAGGGCACTTGTGATGAATACCAGGTGTTGTATGTAAATTTTAGATCACTAAACTCTATACCTGAAACTAAAAAAAAAGCTTTTGCCTGGATAGACCCATTTGAAGTTAGCAAGTAAACACTTGTAGTATAATACAGTGGGTTTCTCCTCCTAAAACTGGGTTCCAGAGGGATTGGAAAGTTGGTGTTCAAGAATTTCTGTCAGAGAGTTAGGGTCACTAGGGAATCTTTAATGTTAAGGAGGTTACAGGTTTAGTGCACTCAAGTATAGCTGAAAGACTGTACTGCCTTGGAATTACATTCCTCTATTTCCTGTAACTTGGTATTTAGATCTAGAGATTTGGTCAGATGCATGTGATACCTTTGGCAAGAATACTTCATAGATGGTGGTTTGTATTTCTACCAGGAGGCGCAGAATGTCTGGCTGTCTCTCCTCTTATGATGCTACTGCTGTTAGTGTTGATTATTCTGGCATTCCTTTTTCATTTATTAGTTGAAATATTTCTATGAAATGTTTTTTCATCCATTATCAGGTTACTCTGAGGAACCATTTGAGTATTTCCTTTTATTTTCCATGATTCAAGATAGTAAGTTTGTTTCCTAACATTCTCCAAAGATGACCAGTGAGGTGTTTTGTTTTTTTGCCTTGTAAATATTATTATGAACTTACAGATTCAAATTTGTTTGATGTGTTTCAGTGTATTTCACATATACAAAGTTGTTTTAACTTGGACCAGTGGGCGTGTACATGCCCACCTCAAGTGACTGCAGTAGTGTTTAGTAGTTTTCTTGCCGTCTGGTATGACTAGATGGTCCCGGTTCATCTTGTACGTTTCCTGCCCTACCCTGCGAAATGGTATTCAAGACTACAAACACAAGGGACAGTTATTATTAATGAGTTGGCCATTAATTCCACAAGAGAGCCAAGAAATACATATTGTATCATTTTAAGATTTACTTATTCGCACACACAGATATTTCCAGTTCACATTCAGGACTGCTTTATTTATTTATTTATTATTTATTTATTTATTTATTTTAATAGTTTGTCAAGTTGGTTTCCATATAACACCCAGTGCTCATCCCCACAAGTGCCCTCCTCCATGCCCATCACCCTCCTTCCCCTCCCCCCAACCCCATCTGCCCTCAGTTTGTTCTCAGCATTCAAGAGTCTCTCATGGTTTGCCTCCCTCCCTCTCCCCCACTATTTTTCCCCTTCTTCTCACCCATGGTCCTCAGTTAAGTTCCTCCTAATCCTCCTATACGTGCAAACATATGGTATTTGTCCTTCTCTGCCTGACTTATTTCGCTCAGCATAACACCCTCAAGGTCCATCCATGTTGCTACACATGGCCAGATTTCATTCTTTCTCATTGCCATGGAGTATTCCATGGTATAGATAAACCACATCTTCTTGATCCATTCATCCGTTGATGGACACTTAGGTTCTTCCCATGTTTTGGCTATTGTTGAGAGTGCTGCTCTGAACTACATTATTTAACCTAATTGATCTGAATCTGTATCTGCCATACCAGAAATCCTGGTTCTCATCATAATTATTCATTTACTTTATTCCACTAATATGTACATACAGTCTCAAAGTAATTATACCAACATTATCACTAACATATGATTACTATTAACAGTTTAAGATTTTTTAGTAGCTGTTTTTATCTCCAGGATATATCCATATGCTAGGAATATATATAGCCAAAATATAGTCAGATCATAAATTTTAAAGTAATTTATAATAATCTCTGTTTGATTCATTTATTTCATTTTATTTTAACTTTTAGAGATTGATTCACATCTTTTTCTAAATACATAAAACATGTACATAATTCTGAAGTCTAATTTATAAAACAAGATGTATTCAGAGAAGTCTAGCTTCCGTCTCTCTCCCCTCTACCCTTATTCTCTCTCTCTGTCTTCCCACCCCCAGTGTTTAGTTCATCTTTTCATTTTAAAAAGTAAGCAAGGGCGCCTGGGTGGCTCACTCCATTAAGTGTCTGACTTTGTTCGGCACAGGTCATGACTTCACCTGGGTTTGAGCCCTGTGTCGGGCTCTGGCTGACAGCTTGGGGCTCGGAGCCTGGAGCCTGCTTTGGATTCTATGTCTCCCTCTCTTTCTGCCCCTTCCCCACTTGTGCTTTGTCTCTGTCTCAAAAATAAACATATAAAGTAAAAAGCAAAGAGGTATATTTTCTTTCTTCCTCTTTTTAAGCAGTAGCATACTATACATATTTTTTTCCACCTTCCTTCTTCCCATAATAATATATCTATCCTGTAGATCACTCCATAGTAGTATATAGAAGTATTCTGCATAATCAATTCCCAGAATTGATTGTGTTTTAATGTTAAGGGATAATTTTAGTTTTATTAGTTTTAAAATCTCAGAGCTTCTTTGTATTCTTAATGGCTTTGCAAGTAATAGTAAACATTTGTTAAATGAAACTTTATTATTAAAATATCTCAAGAAGAGCTTTTCAGGCTTCGTTTACATTTTCTTATGGCTTCATTGATTTACAGTAATTATTTTACCAAATTTTAACATACAGTGTAATATTAGTTTCAGGTGTATAATATAGTGACTCAACACTTCCATGCAACACTCGGTGCCCATCACAAGTGTACTTTAATCCCCGTCACCTGTTTAACCATCCCCCCATCCACCTCCCCTCTGGTGACCATCAGCTTGTTCTCTATATTTGAGTCTGTTCTTGGTTTGCCTCTCTCCCTTTTTCCTTTGCTCATTTGTTTCTTAAATTCCACATATGAGTGAAATCATATGGTATTTGTTTTTCTTTTACTGACTTATTTTGCTGAGTATTATACTTTCTAGTTCCATCCATGTCATTACGAATGGCAAAATTTCATTCTTTTTTATGGCTGAATAATATTCTAGTGTATATGTGGTATGTTCTTTATCCATTCATCAGTTGGTAGACATTTGGGCTGCTTCCATAATTTGGCTGTTGTAAATAATGGTGTTATAAACAGGGGTGCAGGTATCCCTTTGAATTAGTGTTTTTGTGTTTTTTGGGTAAATACCCAGTAGTGTGATTACTAGATTATACGGTAATTGTATTTTTAACTTTTTGGGGAACCTTCATTCTGTTTTCCACAAGTGGCTGTACCAGTTTGCATTCCCACCAACACTGCAATAGGGTTTCCCTTTCTCCCATAGTAATAATTTTTAATGTAGCCTATATCCCACATATATTGTGGTATCTGAATGCTCTGTATTGGAATTTGAGAAGAAATCAGTAGGGTTAATCAAACATCAAACTAGTCATCTCTTTATAACAATCTCCATCTTTTTAAGAGAGAAAGAGAGCACGAGCAGGGAAGGGGCAGGTAGAGAGGAAGAGAGAATCCCAAGCAGGCTCCACACTCAGAGGGGAGCCAAACATGGGGCTTGATCTCACCACTATGAGATCTTGACCTGAACCAAAATCAGGAGTTGGGCACTTAACCTATTGAGTCACCCAGGCATCCCTAAAATCTCAATCTTAAAAGTACCATGTATAGTTCTGTGTTTTAATATTATGTATCTCCCTAAACCAGGCTAGTTAGTATTCCTGCTGCTCCTAGTATATTTATAGCTTTGACTAAAAAAATATATTACATTTAAGCCTTTAATTTTTGCACAGAAATTGTTTAATAGACTATTATTTAGAGCAGTTATAGGTTCACAGCAAAATTGAGCAGATGATACAGAGATATCCCATATACCCCTTACCCACACATGCATAGTGTCCTCCATTATTGCCATCTACACTAGGGTGGTACATTGGTTAGGGTTGATGTGCCTACACTGAGAATGTATCATTATCACCCAGAGCCCACAGTTTACACTAGGGTTCATTCTTGGTGTACATTTTATGGGTTTGGAGAGATGTATAATGATACGTAGCCACCATTCTAGTAACAGAGTATCTTCACTGCCCTCAAACTCCTCTGTGCTCTGCCTAGTCCTCCAATCCTCCCTGAAGCCTTGATTTTTAAAGTTTAATTTTAAAATGAGCTTATCACCTTATTAACACCTTAGAATTTTCTTTTACACAAATTATTTCAGCCCCTCCCTTTTAGTGAAAATAACTATTAGGAAATACATTTTTTTAATTAAAAAATTTTTTTTAATGTTTTATTTATTTTTGAGAGAGAGATACAGACAACGTAAGCAGGGGAGGGTCAGAGAGAGAGCGAGACACAGAATCCGAAGCAGGCTCCAGGCTCTGAGCTAGCTGTCAGCACAGAGCCCGATGCAGGGCTCGAACCCATGAACTGTGAGATCATGACCTGAGCCAAAGTTGGATGCTTAACTGACTGAGTCACCCAGGTGCCCCAGGAAATACTTCTTAAGAAGAATTTTTTTTTAAGTTTATTTTTTTGAGAGAGAGCGAGTGAGTAAGAGCATGTGAGTGGTGGAGGGGTGGGTGGGGGGACAGAGGACCTGAAGTGGGCTTCATGGTAATAGCAGCGAGCCCGATACAGGGCTCAAACTCATGAACCAAACTGTGAGATCAACACCTGAGCTGAAGGCAGATGCCTAATTGGGCCACCCAGGTGCCCCTATTAGGAAATACTTCTGGGGCACTTGGGTGGCTCAGTCAGTTAAGTGTCTGCCTTCGGCTCAGGTCTTGATCTCATGTTTTGTGGGTTCAAGCCCCTCATCAGGCTCTGTGCTGACAGCTCAGAGCCTAGAGCCTGCTTCAGATTCTGTGTTTCCCTCTCTATCTCTGCCCTTCCCCCACTCGTGCTCTTTCCCTCTCTCTCAAGAATAAATAAAAACATTAAAAAATAAAAAAGGAAATATTTCCAATGAAAGTAGTTCATCAATATGGTAGAATTAGAGTCAGATGCCTTCATCTTCGAATGCAAAGTCCACCATTTTTCCTTCAGTCTTATACTAACAGAAATTTTCTTATTTTTATTGAAATCATATAACATAATGATTTGATATTATATATGTTGTAAAATGATCACAATAAGTCTAGTTAATATCCAGCACTATACGTAGTTACAAATTGTTTTTCTTTGTGATAAGAACTTTTAATATCTACTCTTAGCAACTTTCAAATGTGTAATACAGCATTTTTTTTTTTTTTTTGAGAGAGAGAGAGGGAGCGAGTGAATGAGGGGCCGAGAGAAAGAGAGAGGGAGAGAGAGAATCTCACAAGCGGCAGAGAGAGAGAGAGAAGCAGGGCTCAACCAAAGTGGGGCTCAAACTCACAAACTGTGAGATTATGACCTGAGCTGAAGTCTGATGCTTAACTGACTTACCCACCCAGGGGCTCTGTAATACAGCATTATTAAATGTAGTGACCTTTACATCCTGTGACTTAGGAATTTTCTTTCTCAAGAGAAACTGGTCATGTCATGCTTATTTTTAGCCCCATTCAATTTGATTTAACAAAGAAAAATTTGAACCTAGTCATTTTACCTTAAATGTGGAAGTGGCTGAGTCTGTATTTGGATTGTTGCCATCATTTGATTGGACATTCTTGTGGGAGAGTCTTCCCTGTAATCTGGACTCAGAAAGGAAGGAGACTTTTGGGGCGCCTGGGTATTTCAGTTGATTAAGCGTCTGACTCTTGGTTTCAGCTCAGGTCACAATTATAATTTGAGAGATCAGTCCCCACATCCGGCTCTGCACTGACAGGAAGGAGCCTCCTTGTGACTCTCCCCCTCTCTCTGCTCCTTCCTTGCTCTGTCTCTCAAAACAAATAAATAAACATTTAATAAAGAGAAGGGAAGGAGACTTCCTCTCACTGCTCTAGTACCTCTTTTTGACCTGGCCAATTTAATCTCTGGACTTTGTGAGAATATAAATTTGTTTAATAACTATAAGAACAATGTAAGCAAAGGTTTAGTTGTCATTAAGGGTATCTTATTTATTGAGAACGCTCTCTACCAACATTCTGCTTCCTATAAAAGTTACCTGGTTTCTCTGTGTACGCTTGACTCTCTTTTTCATTTCTTTATCCAGTGCATTCCTCTCTTCGTTCAGCTTGTTTTGGAGAGATTAACCCGAGGAGTGAAAACTAGTGAGCTCCGCACCATGTGTCTTCAGGTCGCCATTGCTGCCTTGTATTACAACCCTGATCTGCTGCTACATACATTAGAACAAATGCAGTTGCCCCACCACCCTGGACCGATAACTGTACAGTTTATAAATCAGTGGATGAATGATACGGATTGTTTCCTCGGGTATGTGTCTTTTGGGTTTTACTCTACATTTCTCTTTCTGGAACGTTGACTTTTAAAAATGTAAAATAGTGTATGAAGGGAAATTTTCATTTTTAAGAATTATTTTTAGTGTATTAACATAAATTTTAATTTTTAGAGAATTAAGACTGTTTCGGGAGTATAATTTAGTGGGAAGAATGTAGGCTCTGAAAATTAGGTGTAGCCTGTCGCTAGTTGTTTTTAACTGCTGTGATAGTGTTAGATCTTTAGGCAACGAGAATGAAGTGTTCATCAGGCTCCACGACTATTAAGTGTCTATAGGTAAAAACATTCCAAATGGGGTCAGGTTTCTAAGGAAAATGCCAGTTTGGCAAAGATGTACTGTCCCAGGATATTGAAGTCTGTGGATCTCAAGGGGGCTTGTTCTCAAATGTGAGGTCAGAAGGAAGGAATGTTTATTGTAGCCTGGGTGCTGCCCTGGTGGGAGAGTTTGTCTTTATGTGAAGGAAACACTCTTACTTCTCAAACTTAGGAAAAATGGGATGCCGAGTAGCAGGTACATGTCCACCTCAAGTGACCCAACACCTGTTAGTGACCGTTAGGCTAGAATTTGAGCTGGACTGCCAATTGATTTGTTTAAAACATTAGATACAACTAGTGTTTTGTTTTTTAAGTTTTATAAGATATCATTTAGAAAAATTTGCTGAGGGAAGATAATTCCAGTAGGAGTAGTCAGGACACTGCCAAGTGACGGAGGTGTGAATTAGCCTGGCAGCACAGGTGTGCGGGAAGATACTCCTAAGCTGCCGCATGTATTCTAACTTTTCTGCTTGTAGGAGACTGGAATTTGTCCTTGATGTAGATTTTTTTATTAAAGGCTTGAAAGGAAGAACATACTTTCAAAAGAAATTGTGCTTACTCTCAACAATAGCCAAAACATGGGAAGAGCCTAAGTGTCCATCAACGGACGAATGGATCAAGAAAATGTGGTTTATCTATACCATGGAATACTACATGGCAATGAGAAAGGATGAAATCTGGCCATGTGTAGCAGCATGGATGGACCTTGAGGGTGTTATGCTGAGCGAAATAAGTCAGGCAGAGAAGGACAAATACCATATGTTTGCACGTATAGGAGGATTAGGAGGAACTTGACGGAGGAACAAGGGGGAGAAGAAGGGGGAAATGGTGGGGGAAAGGGAGAGAGGAAAACCATGAGAGACTCTTGAATGCTGAGAACAACTGAGGACTGATGGATGGGGGAGAGGGGGGAGATGGGCATGGAGGAAGGCACTTGTGGGGATGAGCACTGGGTGTTATATGGAAACCAATTTGACAATAAACTATTTATAAAAAAAAAAAAAAAAAGAAAAAAAAAGAAATTGTGCTTAAAGTTACCTCTGACAGAGATTTAGGGAGCAGAGGCTTTGTCCCTCACAGTTACGCAGTTGGAATGCTTATCTCTTTATTAGCATCTAGAAGCAGTTTTCCAAAGATAGAAAGGCTGTTCCTACTATTGCACAGGCTGGGCAGGCTTGGCTTGTGCTTCCTTGGACTCCTAGAGTCCCACTTGATGCTGCTGTCTCCTGCTGTGATCCTCCTGACACCAGATCCTCAGGTCTGGTGCCATTCCCCTATTTATAAGGTATGCTTCTGGCTTCAGTAACTTGAATCAGCCACTGCAGTGGGTTGGGATTGGCTGGGTAGTGTGACGGGCATGTGGCGGTGACACAGGCACGGCCTGGGAAGCAGCCGCTGGAGCTGGAGCTGGAGTTGGAGCTGGTGGAGTTCTCTTTCTTTCTTTTTTTTAACAGTGAAACAAGGCTTTAATCAACGTTCTTGCAAGAGCAGTCGTCTGATGGACAGGCACATTCAGAGTAGTTATAGCAGGCAATTTATCTCCTAGCATAGAAGTTCCTCCCCTGATTCCTTATTGGCTGAGTACTACAGAGGTGACAGCCTTACCCAAAGGTGGCCTGTGTCCGTGTAAGGCGAAAAGTAGTCTAATTGGAAGAAATGTGTGTTCCTTGAGGTGATGCAGAGACTTCAGTTCTTTGGCGCATTCTCATTGCACAGCCTGAGAAACGGAGAGAGGAAGAAGAACCAGGAAGTGAAGTGTCTAAGGGGTTGGGACTGGTGGAGTTCTCTTTCATCTGTGCTCCTGCTCCCGGCCTCCAGGACAGCAGAGATTGTGGCTTCTCTGAGAAGCGCACGTTCTCAGGCTTGGAAGATTCTGGCAGTGACAGTAGTGAAGATGACCCGGCCGAGGGAGAAGCTAGGATCAGTGACCACTGGGCAGCAGGTGCAGGCCGGGAGCTCTTCCCCAAGGACGGAGGTGATGAGGGTGCAGGGCTGCGAAGAGTGTGTGGAACACCGCTCTGATGGGGAAGACATCTGGACCATGGCAGGCAGGGTGCCCCTGGAGTGGAAGGAGGACTTCCCCTACATGGACAGTGACCTGGGTGGCAGGCACAGCTACAAGCCCCTGTGTACCTGTGACAAGCCGGACCAGTTTTGGACAAAATGGATGATGCTGACTACCGGTGCACGGTGCAGGACTGGACGACAGGGCATGACGTATGGCTGCCCAGTGAGCAGGTGGCCCTGGTACGGTGGCCGCACAGGGGCCGGTTGGGGGACATGAGCTTCGGTCTGTATGGAGCTGGCTGTGGACTTCTTCATTGGGGACCTCGTGGCCCCCTCAGGAACCAGCCGACCTGCTAACAAGCATAGCTTCCTCCTTCCTCCCATCCCTGGTGGAGGAGAAGGTCTCTCACCTGGGGCATGTGCCAGTAAGCTGGGCCAGATGCAGCCTCACCTTCACTGGCCCCAGACCCCAACCCCCCCCATCCCCGCCTAGCTTCAGTGATCTGTGGGCACGGAAGACCCCGGACCAGCACAAGATGCACATGCCTGCTCCCACGCTGGTCGTAGCCGCCACGCTGAGCTCTACGGCCCACCTCCCACGTACCCGCCCAGCGAAGAGGCGTGGGAGCAACGGGGGCCAGGTGAGAGGATGCCCAGCTTCCCGCCGCACAAGTTCCCGAACCTGTGGCCCATGCCTGAGTGTAGCTGCTTCCTCCAGGAATGCTTCACGCGCTGCCTTGACCCCTCCTGTGCCCACAGCAGTGCACGATGAGGGTGAATGTGGACCCTGAAGACCTCCTCCCCAAACTGTTCCGGCTGCAGGACCTTTGCTCACATGCCAGGTCCTGGTCTATAGGGGCACAGCAACCTTGTCCACTACCTTTGTGTTATTCTGGAGAGGCCAGTGGCTGGCTTCAGGCTCTGACGATGGCTTGCTATGGCTGTGGGAGGTGGCTGCTGCCCACTGCGTGAGGACTGTGCCCGTGGGGGGTATGCTGAGGAGTATTGGCTGGAGCCCTCACCCCACATCTGCCTGGTGGCTGTGGCCATAGAGGACGCGGTGCTGCTACTGATCCCGGTCCTGGGGGCCCGGCTGGTGTGCAGGCTGCTGCCGGCTGGAGACCTGAGGAGGAGTGCCAGGCGGACCTGTGGCTGCGCATCTGCCGTGGGAAGCCGGTGATGCTGTTGTCCTGGCATGGGTTCGGGGACTTCTTGGCTGTGGCCCTGGCACCTGCAGACCCACGCCGGTGCTGATCTACCAGCTGAGCGGGCGCTGCAGCCACAGACAGGTGCCATGGTGGCTTCTCCCCAGCCCCACCCTTTGTGCTAGTGGCTTCCCAGTGCAGCATCTGCCTTTACAATCTCCTGTGCCAGGAGCTCACCCAGAAGCTGAGACCAACTGCAAGTGGGTGTTGAGCTGGGCCGTGCACCCTGCAGGGGCCAAGGTCATCTGTGGGAGCTCTGACAGCAAGCTGCTGTGGTTTGACCTGGACCTTCTGGTGAGCTGTACAGGGTGGTGAGGCACCACAGGAGGGCCCGAAGGGCTGTGGCCTTCCACACCTGGTACCAGGTCTTCATATCTGGCTGTGACAGCGGAGGGTCATTGTCTGCCACAGGATGGTACGCAGTGACTGCTGCAGAGCCCGCTGCTGGTGCCTGTGAGGGTGCTGTGGGGGACACATGCTGACCCGGAACCTGGGTGTACTGGATGTGGCTGTCCACACCACCCCAAGCCGTGGGTCTTCTCGCAACCAATGGCACTGTCTACCTCTTCACCCAAGTCACGTGTTTCCCCAGGGGCCAGGCCGTGTGTGTGCTCAGTATCTTAACGGAGGTGTTCTCCCCACTGGAAAAAACAAAATCAAGCAGTGCAAATAATGAATAATAGAAGCTTGTAATATAGTCATCATTTCATTTGTTGTATATTACTGTTATTTTAAACAAATTGAGTTACTCTCAATGAATTTTTTGTTCATGTCTGCGATTTTAAGTGTGTTATACTAAATATAGTAGTCTTCCCATTCTTAATATTTTTAAACAACTCTGAAAACTCAGACAAAAAGATGTCTGAAATGTATACTGGTCAAACCTTTTTCCTTTAGGGGTGTCTAGGTGGCTCAGTGGGTTAAGCATCCAACTTTGGCTCAGGTCCTGATCTCATAGTTCAGGAGTTTGAGCCCTGCATCAGGCTCTGTGCTGACAGCTCAGAGCCTGGAGCCTGCTTTGGATTCTGCCTGTCTGTCTGTCTCTTCCTCTCTCCCTCCCTCCCCAGCTCATACTCAGTCTCTCCCTCTCTTTCAAAAATAAACATTAAAATTTTTTTTCAAACTTTTTTCTTTCAGAATCAAATTTTCCTTATCCTATGTTATGGCAGAGAATATTTAATAGATTTACTTATAGACCTTAAGTTTCGCTTGCTTATTAATATGTTGAGTTTCTGAATAGCTTTTGGCCCCGGGGGTTAGTGTACAGTGCATTTGCTAAGAAATATGTAGACTACTCTAATGAAGACACAGTCTGAATTTTTCCTTTTTTCCGTTGGATAGGAATTTTATGCTGTCAAAGGGATTCCTGCTGTACTAGAACTTGTTATGTCAAGGTGCAGATAAAACATTCAGATCACTCATAAATTGATACTATAGTAAGATTCATCATATTGATTACAGACTTTTATACCTCTATGATGATAATTAATTGGCTTATAAAGCTTAATTTATATAGGATTTCATGTAGTACAAAATGGGGGATCCCTCTGTATAATTCCATTGAGTGAACCCTAAAATCACCTTGGCCTTTTTTTCTTGTAGATCTTCAATTGTCCTCATTTCTCATGAGTACATTTTTTTTTCTTTGTGATTTGTAGGCATCATGACCGGAAGATGTGTATAATAGGACTGAGTATCCTTTTGGAATTGCAAAATCGACCTCCTGCAGTAGATGCTGTGGTGGGACAGATTGTGCCCTCAATTCTTTTCCTTTTCCTTGGCCTAAAGCAGGTCTGTGCTACTAGGCAACTGGTAAACCAGGAAGATCGCTCAAAAGCAGAGAAGGCTGATATGGAAGAAAACGGTAAAGTCTTCTAATTGTAATGAATGCTAGAATTGATTTAGAATGCATTTTCTCTGAATTTTAGTCTATTTGGAATCATTAAACAGTTACAATCTTTGGCTTGTTGCACATTTGTCAAATATTTTGGGTTTGGTTGACATATCCTGTAATGTAAATTTAAATTTAATTTTTTGACATTTAATTATTGAGCTTAATGAATGTTGTTACACTCTGGGAAATTCAGATACATTTATAACAGAATCATATAGTTTTGACAATGAGTTAGGAACCACTGTTTCATTTTCTTGTTTGTGCCAACAGTCTCTGTAAGGTCAGCAGCATGAATTCAATGAACCATCAGTTAAGAGAAGTATCAGTGTAGCAGATTAATAGAGTGCCTGATGTTCTTTTAATGGTTCTTAAAAATTGTTATTGGGAGAATTTTATGGTTTATATATTATTAAATTTGGAGTAAAGTACATAAATGAGGGTTATTTGCTTAATTGAGAGTCAGAATAATATTGTTAGAGTTGAGGATATTAGATCTTTATTAATGATAATTATGAAACTACTTGCTTGGGCACAGGAAGTAACCTAATCCAACTCCAAATGGAAAGTTTTTCCTCTTCCAGTTAAAAGAAAGTTTCTTTCTTTCTTTCTTTCTTTCTTTCTTTCTTTCTTTCTTTCTTTCTTTCTTTCTTTCTTTCTTTCTTTCTCTTTCTCTCTTTCTCTCTCTCTCTCTCTCTCTTTCTCTTTCTCTCTCTCTTTCTCTCTCTCTCTCTCCCCTCCCCTCCTTTTCTTTTTTCCTCCTTCCTTCCTTCCTTCCTTCCTTCCGTCCTTCCTTCCTCTCTTCTTCCCTCCCCTCCCCTTCTTTTCTTCCTTCCTTCTTTATATAATTTATTGTCAAGTTAACTAACATACAGTGTATACAGTGTGCTCTTGGCTTCAGGAGTAGATTCCCATGATTCATTGCTTACATTCAATACCCAGTGCTCATCCTAACAAGTGCCCTCTTCAGTGCACCTTACCCATTTTTCCCACCCACTCCTGCCCCTCTGCTCCCATCAACCCTCAGTTTGTGCTCTGTATTTAAGAGCCTCTTATGGTTTGCCTCTATCTCCATTTGTAACAATTTTTTTCCTTTGTTTCTCCCATGGTCTTCTGTTAGTTTTCACTCATATATGGAATTTGAGAAACTTATGATATTTGTTAAAAACAATTTCTTTAGGGGCGCCTGGGTGGCTCAGTCAGTTAAGCGTCCTACTTTGGCTCAGGTCATGATTTCACAGGTCGTGGGTTCCATCCCCGGGTTGGGCTCTCTGCTGGCAGCTCAGAGCCTGGAGCCTGTTTCAGATTCTGTGTCTCCCTCTCTGTCTGCCCCTCCCCCTCTTGCTCTCTGTCTCTCAAAATAAAATAAAGACATAAAAAAAATAAAAAAAAAACAATTTCTTTAAATGAGAAAAATCAGAACATTTCATGTAAAACATACAAGTGTAGATTTAAACATTTTGCATTCAACTGGCATCATCCTAATTTGAGTATGAGGAATGGTACTCTTCTCTAACCCCTATCAGAAGCATACTTCTGATCTAATTTGCTTTCCTGAATTCTATGTAGGACTTTTGAAGTAATGCTTCATTACTAGAAGAGTTTTTATTCTTTTGCTAAGTATAGGCCAACAGTTATAGAATTCTTTTTTTCAGTATGTTATAATGTTCTTTCTAATTTTTTATTTTGTAAACTGTTGGCTTATAACTAATATGACTGAGAAAAAAATTTCTGGTAATTTCCCGGACTTCTGTTCAATTTCTACTGAACTACAGAATGATTAATTAGGAAAGGTATTTCTTGCTATTTTTGTCATATATATATATGTGTGTCATATATATATGTATATATATGATTGAAACTGTTGTTTTATAGGACTAGTTTTGGAGTAATACTGCCTGGTTTGGGTTTACTCTAGGTTTTTCCATCATGGGTTGGTTTTGTTCTGCATTTACTATCTTCCAGTTATTTATAATACTGGGCTAACTGCTTAGAACAGATCAGCACTGAAAATAGAAACAGAATCCATGGTGATATACAATTCAGCTTTCAACTTTTCAACACACACGTAACTATTTTTTCTTTGTATTTCTATATTTTTCTGTTTCTATTAGCAGAAATGACCTCATTTGAACACTTCTGAGTGTTAAAAGACCCAAATTCTCAGTGGAAAGTCATTGTTATTTAAAACACATGCACTGGAACGCCTGTGGCTCAGGTCATGATCTTGCAGTTTCTGAGTTCGAGCCCTGCATCAGGCTCTGTGCTGACAGCTCAGAGCCTGGAGCCTGCTTTGGATTCTGTGTCTCCCTCTCTCTCTGCCCCTCCCCTGCTTGTGCTCTGTCTCTCTCTCTCAAAAATAAACAAACACCAAAAAAAATAAAAAATGCACTGCACAAAAATTTTGGGATTCTGATTAGGTAGCATTTTTTTTTTTTTTTTACAATAGTTTATTGTCAAGTTGGTTTCCATATAACACCCCGTGCTAGATAGCATTTTTATATAAATGAATATGAGGCAGCCATAGCAAAACAGTAGTAATGACCAGTGGACTATAGATTTAGGGTTACTTGGAAATTGTTTTCAGTGAGGGGGGTAAAACTTTTTTTTTTTTTTTAAGTATATTTATTTTCGAGAGAGCATTAGCAGGGAGGGGCACAGAGAGAAGACACAGAATCTGAAGCAGGCTCTAGGCTCCAAGCTGTCAGCACAGAGTCTGATGCAGGGCAAGAACTCATGAGCCACAAGATCATGACCTCAGCTGAAGTTAGATGCTTAACTGACGGAGCCACCACCCAGGCACCCCTAAAGTCATATTCAATGTAACAAACTATAAAGTTTTATTTTTAGAATTTCATGTAAAAATAGGTACTAGTTTTTCCATTTCTAGAATGTCATAATTTTTGTTCTATGGAATTTTATGTTTTGTCCTTTTGTGTTTTGATTCCTTTTAAATTATTAATGGATTGCCAGAGGAGATTTCAAGTGATGAAGAGGAGACGAATGTAACCGCTCAAGCAATGCAGTCGAATAATGGAAGAGGTGAAGAGGAGGAGGAGGAGGAGGATGACTGGGATGAAGAAGTGTTGGAAGAAACTGCCCTTGAGGGATTCAGCACTCCACTTGACCTTGACAATAGTGTGGATGAATATCAAATTTTTACACAAGCTCTGCTAAGTATGTCTTTACTCCCTAAATTTTCAGATATTTTCTCTAAATTCTTTCTTCATTTCTTTCAGTTAAAAATTGTTTTGGGACCTGTCCAAAATTGGCTTAGATGTTAAAAATGGTTTTAGTTGTGGTAAGCTGTCCAAATGGAAAAATCTGGGAGGCTTGACGGATGGTTTTGCCTCAAGCACCAACTGGAGTTCTTGGTGTGGGAGTGAAGCTGAAGCTGCAGGTACTGGGAGAATCTGGAGGAAAATGGTGGCATGTGAGTGGAGATGTTTGCCAGGGTCTGGATTTTAGGGAGCATAGTAAAAGCCCAGGAGGAAGAGATGGTGAAGGAGGCAGAGAACTGGGCACCGCAGAGATTTGCAGTGTCCTGACTTTCTCTGATAGCCCCACATGATTAGATATGGAGTGAGTACTCAAGGGAAATAAGCCTTTGCTGGAATGTTTGTCTCTTACTTTCTGCAATCATTTCGTTGCAGTTTGATCATGTACTTCTGTTCTCTGTAATGACAGATTCTCATCTCTTTCTTCTTCTACCCTCCCCTTCCCTCCTAATACAACAGCTGTGCAGAATCGGGATGTTGCCTGGTACCAGCTGCTGATGGCACCGCTCAGTGAGGACCAGAGGAGGGCGCTGCAGGAAGTGTATACCCTGGCAGAGCACCGGAGGACAATAGCAGGTCAGCCAGCTGTGTTCCCAGAGTGGATGCTATCAGGGTGCCAGTAGGCAGCCTTATTACCTTCTTAATGAGCCTTGTGACACATAAAGACTGTTTAAAAATTGTTAGAGGCCAGCCTTTCAAGATAATTATTATTGTATGATTTTCTTTTTAATCACTCACGATATCTGAACTGCAAAATCCTGTGTATTAATAGGTGTCTTTTAGTGGTAGTGTTACCCTCTGTTTTGGGGCCAAAATTAAGGCATCATGGTGAGGAAGTCTAGCTGAGTGAGAGTTAATCAGTTGGGTCCCCCATCTAAACTGCAGAT
Source organism: Hyaena hyaena (assembly GCF_003009895.1). Classification (NCBI taxonomy): domain Eukaryota; kingdom Metazoa; phylum Chordata; class Mammalia; order Carnivora; family Hyaenidae; genus Hyaena; species Hyaena hyaena. The sequence continues at coordinate 224,531 of NW_024080934.1, read as the reverse complement.
AGATCAAAGCACCTCATGAATTCTTGCCAAGAGCTTGCCTTCCTGGAAAGGAAACACTCTTCATTTCTTTTGCTGGGCTTTACATATTGGTGATTCTTGTTGATTTTCAGTTTTGACCTGGAGAAATTATTTTATGCAGACATTCTTATGGTCACTCCTAGAAAATCAATGGAGAAGATTCTGTAATTACAAAAATATTTTAGTGGAAAACCTGGAACAGGTGCCTGGAATTTAGAAACTATGTTCTTCTGCATAGAATTCACTTGTCAGCCCTGCACAGAGTCTGCATCAGTCTCCCTGATAGGAGAATTCTGGGCACATTTTCAGCAGTAGACTATAGAGCTATTAAAAACAACTTTGTGATTTGTTTTCATTTTGGTCAGTTTTCCTGGAAGTTGAGATGGGGGAGGTAAAGTTTTTCCATTTTGTTCATTTTTAGCAGTTTTTCTGTGATAGTGAACATAAGTACTTGCTGACATAGCTCTATTAAATGCTGATGCTCAGGGACTTCCAGGGAAGGTGGTGGAGTGGGAGGACCCTGAGCTCACCTCACCTTACAGATACGACTAGGTAACACTTATATCAGGGTAATTAACCCAGAACATGACCCGACGGGTGGCACAACAGACTCCACAACTAAATGTACAGAAGGGTCCACATCAGACAGGGTAGGAAGAGCAGAGATGCAGTGGGGAGCTAAATGGACTACGGGTCTGTCCACGGGAGGGAGGGACCCGCAGGTGTGGAGAAGGGAGAGAACAGACCATCATCACGCGAACCTGCGTGGGAAGATGAATCCCCGTAACATTGGGCTTTGAAAACCAGAGGGGCCAAATTTCATGAGTTCTGACAACCAGCAGGACTTAAAGCCTGGAACTTTGAAAATCATCGGGCTCAGTTCTGGGAGAGTCTGGAGGGTGATGGGAAACTGAGTCTCCATCCCTTTAAAGACACAGCACAACAAACAGCCTGCAGAAACACAGCATAGAAGAACACTTTGAAAAATGCCCAGGACATGCAGGATGGAGAATTATTTACTAATCTGTGTGTTGTGTTCCAGAGAGACTGAGATTGCTAGGAGACTCCTTCAGGAACAGAGTTGCTGGTGGGTTCCAGTTCCCTTCTCCTTTCAGCATAAACACTCAGACACCTGCAGAAACCAGCCTGGAGTCAGCATTCACTACCTAACTTGCTTATACTGTGCCCGACCCTTTACAGCTAGGTCTGCCTTAGTTCTGATGCTGTGGGCCCCTTCCCTAGAAGACCATTGCGAACCTTGCCAACACCATGCCTCTCTACTGTGTGCATAGTGGGGTCTTAGTCCCAGCAGTGGCAAGGTGGCCACCTCTGGAGGATGCAAGAATCTTGTTAAAACTGTGCAAAAACTGTGCACCCTGCCTGTGTATGCTTTGCAGATGGGTGTGGCCAGCCATGATCTCAGCAGTGGAGACATGTCCCCTCTGAGAGAGGACTAGTACCACCTTGTTAAAACTGCATTCTCCACCCATTACTTTCAAGAGCAAAAGATGTAGCTGAATGAATTTCCTAACACACAGAAAGATACACAAAATGAGACAGAGGAATATGTCCCAAATGAAAGAAAAGGACAAAACAATAACAAGACACCTAAGCCAAACAGAGATCAGCAATATGCCTGATAGAGAATTTAAAGTAATGATCATAAAGATACTTGCTGGAATTGAGACATCAGTGGAGGATTTCAGTGAGATATGTAACAAAGAGAAAACCATGAAAAAGAACCAGTCAGAGATGAATGAAGAACATGATAATTGGAATTAAAATTACACTAAATGGAATAAGTAGCAGACTAGAGGAAGCAGAAGGGATCGGCAACCTGGAGGACAGAATAATAGAAAGTAATCAAGCTGAGCAGGTGAGAGGAAGACAAATTATGCAAAATGAGAATAGACTTAAGGAACTCCATGACTCCATCATATGTGATAACATTTGCATTTTAGGGATGCCAGAAGAAGAAGAGAGAAAAGGGGGCAGAAAGTTTATTTGAAGAAATAATAGCTGAAAGCTTCCCTAATCTGAGGAAGAAAACAGACATCCAGACCCAGGAGGTACAGAGATTTCCCAACCAAATCAACCAAAGGAAGTCCATTCCAAGACACATAATAATTAAAAGGGCAAAAAGTAGTGATAAAGAGAATTTTAAAAGCAGCAAGAGAGAAGGAGAAAGTTATGTACAAGGCTATCAGTGGATTTTTCCACAGAAATTTTGAGTGACAAGATATATTTAGAGTGCTGGAAGGAAAAAAAATCTGCAGCCAACAATATTTTATCCAGCAAGGCTATCATTCAGAATAGGAGGAGAGAGAGAGTTTCCCAGACAAACAAAAGTTAAAGAAATTCATGACCACTAACCCAGCACTACAAGAAATGTTAAAGGGACTTTTTCAGTAGGAAACAAAAACCATGAGTAAGAAAAGCAGGAAGCACAAAAGAAGTAAAAGTAAGTATATCTATAAATACCAGACGACTCACAAAATAGAAGGATGTAAAGTATGACAGCATCTACCTAAACTATGGGTGGTGGGAGGAAGGACAGGACTAAAGAATGGTTTTAAACTTAAGTGACCATCAAATTAACATAGACTGCTGTATATAGCAGACGTTATATACAAACCTGATGGTAACCACAAATCAAAACCAGTAATAGATATGCAAAAAATAAAGGAATCCAAGTATATCACCAAAAAAGCCAACTTATGGGGAGGGAAGAGAGCAAGGAAAGAAAGGAATGGAGAACTACTACAGAAATAACCACAAAACAAGTAACAAAATGGCAATAAATACATACCTATAAATAATTACTTTAAATGGACTAAATTCTCTAGTCAAAGAGTGTGATGGAATGGATGGAAAAACAAGACCCATCTATATGCTGTCTTCAGGAGACTCATTTCAGACCCAAAGACACATGCAGACTGAAGGAAAAACAATTATCATGCAATTGGAAGCAAAAAGAAAGCCAGGGTAGCAATACTCATATTGGACAAAATAGATGTTAAAACAAAGACTTAACAAGAGACAAAGAGAGGACCCTACATAATTATAAAGGTAACAATCCAACAAGAAGATAAAACCAACAAAAAAATTGTAGATATTTATGCACCCAACATGGGAACACACAAATACATGAAACAACTAGTTCCCTTGTTATTAACTGACAGTAATACAGCAACAGTAGGGGACTTTAACACCCCACCTATATCAATGAAGAGATATATAAACAGAAAACAAGGAAATAGTGGCATTGAAGGACATATTGGACCTGATGGATTTAACAGATATATTCAGAACATTCTGTCCTAAAACAGCAGAATACACATTCTTTTCAAGTGCACATGAAACATTCTCCACAATAGATCACATATCAGGCCATGAAACAAGTTTTGACAAATTCAAAAAGATTGAAGTTATATGCATCTTTTCTGAGCAGAATACTATGAAAGTAGAAATGAACCACAAGAAAAAACCTGGAAAGAACACGAGTACGTGGAGATTAAATAACATGCTACTAAACAATGAATGAGTCAATCAAGAAATCAAAGAAGAAATAAAAAGATACATGGAGACAAATGAAAATGAAAACACAGTGGTCAAAGATTGCTGGGAGCTGCAAAAGCCATTCTCAAGACAGATGATAATGATACCAGTCTACTTTGAGAAACAAGAAAAATCTTAAATAACATTACACCTGAGCAAGAAAAAAAAAGAACAAATCCCCAAACTAGGAGAATGAAGGAAATAATAAAGAGCAGAAATGAATGATATAGAGACTGAAAAACAGTAGATCAATAAAACCAGGAGCTGGTTCTGTGAAAAGATCAACAAAATTTATAAACCTTAGCTGTACCCATCAGAGAGAGAGAGAGAGGATTCAAAATCAGAAGTGAAAGAGGGTAAGTACCAACACCACAGAAATACAAAAGATTGTAAGAGAATATTGTGAAAAATTATATGCCAATGAATTGGACAACCTATAAGAAATGGATAAATTCCTAGAAACATTGCCAGTAATGAACCAGTACTTCCAAAACTGAACCAGGAAGAAATAGACTATTTGAACAGATCAGTTACTGGCAATGAAATTGAAATAATAATCAGACTCCCAACTCACAGGTGAATTCTAGCAAACATTTAAAGAAGAGTTAATAGCTATTCTTCTTAAACTTTTCAAAGAACTAGAAGAGAAGGCAAAACTTCCAGATTCATTCAATGAGGCCAGCATTACTTTGATACCAAAACCAAATAAAGATACCACAAAAAGAACTACAGGGCCAATATTTCTGGTGAAGATAGATTCAACAATCATTAACAAAATATTAGTATTTTTTTAACACTAAATCCAACAGTATGTTAAAAAAATAATTTATTATCACAATCAAGTGAGATTTATTTCCAGGATGCAAGAGTGGTTCCATATTTGCAAATCAATCAGTGTGATATATCTCATTAATAAGAGGAAGTATAAAAACCATATGATCATTTCAATAGATGCAGAAAAACATTTGACAATGTACAACATCCAGTCATGATACTAACACTCAGCAAAGTTGGAGATGGAACATAGCTCAACAAATAAAGACTATATGTGAAAAACCCACAGCTAACATCATACTGAATGGTGAAAAACTGAGAGTTTTTCTTCTAAGATCAGGAATAAGAGACAAGGATGTCCACTCTCACCACTTCAACATAGTACTGGAAGTTCTACCCACAGCAGTCAGACAAGACAAAGGGCTAAAGGCATCCAGATTGGTGAGGAAGAAGTAAAACTTTCACTATTTGCAGATGACATGAGATTGTATACATAGAAAACTTAAAGAATCCATTGAAAAACTACTAGAACTGATAAATGAGTTCATTAACGTCATGGGATACAAAATCAACATGCAGAAAACTGTTGCATTTGTATACACTAATAATGAAATGGCAGAAAGAGAAATTAAGAAAACAGTCCCATTTACAATTGCACCAAAAAGAATAAAATACCTAGGAATAAATGTAACCAAGAAGGTAAAAGACCTGTAGTTTGAAATGTATAAAACATTGATGAAAGAAATTGAAAATAACACAAAACAAATGGAAAGATATTCCATGTTTGGTTGGAAGAATTAATACTGTTAAAATGTCCATACTGCTCAAAGCAATCTACAGATTTAATGCAATCCCTATCAAAATACCAAAAGTATTTTTCACAGAACTAGAACAATCTTTTTTAAATTATTTTTTAAATGTAAAAAAAAAAAAAAAATTTTTTTTTAATTTTTGAGAGAGATAGAGTGGGGGAGGTATAGACAGAGGAAGAGACACAGAATCTGAAGCAGGCTCCAGGCTCTGAGCTGTCAGCACAGAGCCCGACGTGAGGCTCAAAGTTGTGAACTGTGAAGTCATGACCTGATCTGAGGTCCGACACTTACCAACTGAGCCACCCAGGTTCCCCTACAACAAACAGTCTTAAAATTTGTATGGAACCACAAACAATCCCCAAAAATCAAAGCAGTCTTGAAAAATAAAAACAAAATTAGAGGAATCACAGTCCCAGATTCCAAGGTATATTACAAAGCTGTAGTAATCAAAACAGTATGGTACTGGCACAAAAATAGACACACAGATCAAGATCAAGAATGGAAAGCTAATAAACCCATACTTATATGGCCAATAAATCTGTGACACAGGAGGCAAGAATATGCAATGGACAAGAGTCTCTTCATCAACGGTTTTGGGAAAACTGGACCACTTTTTTACACCATACATAAAAATAAACTCAAAGTATATTAAGGACATAAATATGAGACCTGAAACCATAAACTTCCAGAAGACAGCACAGCCAGGAATTTCTCTGATCAGCCATAACAACATTTCTCTAGACATGTTTCCTGAGGTAAGAGAAACAAAAGCAAAAATAAATTGTTGGGATCACATCATGATAAAAAGTTTCTGCACAGCAAAGGAGACAGCCAACAAAACTAAAAAGACAGCCTACTGAGTGGGGAAGATAATTTGCAAATGATAGTCAGTAAAGAGTTAGTACAAGTTCTTTATACAACTCAATACCCAGAAAACAAATAATCCTTTTAAAAAAAAATGGGCAGAAAACTTGAACAGACGTTTGTCCAAAGAAGACATCCAGATGGCCAACAGACGTGTGAAAAGATGCACTCATCATCAGGAAAATGCAAACTAAAAGCACAACGAGAGATCACCTTACACCTATCAGACTGTCTAAAATCCAAAACACAAGACACAACAGGTGTTGGCAAGGATGTAGAGAAAAAAGAAACCTTGTGCGCCGTTGATGGGAATGCAAATTGGTGCAGCACTTGGAAGACAGTATGGAGGTTCCTCAGAAAGTTAAAAATACACTTACCATATAATCCAGTAATTGCACTACTGGGTATTTAGCTAAAGAATACAAAAACACTAATTCAAAGAGATATATATATATATATCTCTTTGAATATATATATATATCTCTTTGAATATATACATATATATCTCTCTGAATATATATATAATATATATATCTCTCTGAATATATATATAATATGTATATCTCTCTGAATATATATATAATATATATATCTCTCTGAATATATATATATCTCTGAATATATATATAATATATATATCTCTCTGAATATATATAATATGTATATCTCTCTGAATATATATATAATATATATATCTCTCTGAATATATATAATATATATATCTCTGAATATATATATCTCTGAATATATATATAATATATATATCTCTTTGAATATATAATATATATATCTGAATATATATATAATATATATCTCTTTGAATATATATATTATATATATCTCTTTGAATATATATATAATATATATATTGTAGATATATAATATAAAAATATATATCCCTATGTTTATTGCAGTATTATTTACAATAGCCAATTGATGGAAGCAGCCCAGGTGTCCATCAATAGGTGAATGGATAAAGAAGTTGTATATATATGTACAATGGAATATTATTCAGCTATAAATAAGAATGAAGTCCTGTCATTTGCAACAGTATGGATGGATCTAGAGAGTACAATCCAAGCAAGACAAGCCAGAGAAATATAAATGCCATATGATTTCACTCATATGTGAAATTTAAGAAAAATGAACGAAGGAGGGAGGGAAAGAGCGACAAACCAAAAAACCTATTCTTAACTATAGAGAACAGTTGGTTACCAGAGGGGAGGTGGGTGGAGGAGTGGGCAAAATAGGTGAAAGAGTTTAGGAGTACACTTACCTTGATGAGCAGTGAGTAACATATGGAAGTGTTAAATCACTATATTGTATACCTGAAACTAACATAACACTGTATGTTAACTACACAAGAATTAAAGCCAAAGAAAGGCTAATGCTTGGTTGAGCAGAATATCATCATGAGTCACATTCCTTCACAATGGTAAGTATAAATAAATCTACCTCATTTTAGGTTATTTCCAACTTTGTCACCTTAAATACTCTTCTTTTTTTCCCTCCCTTTCTCTTGACAAATACTAGAGGCAAAGAAAAAGATTGAGCAACAGGGAGGCTTCACGTTTGAAAACAAAGGCGTCCTCTCCGCATTTAACTTTGGGACTGTGCCCAGCAACAACTGAAAGAAGGAACATCAGCCTACCAGATGTCATCACTATATTTCACTTCAGCGGGGGAATGTGAAGGTCAAGGGTAGGAAAAGATCGGGCTGCTTTTCAGCACCCTCCTGCTGTGCCACTTAGCTGGCATTAGGCAGCACATTTATCCACTCCCTCTTCCCCTTTGACCTTTCTCACCCTGAAATATAGATTCTAAGCAGCTACTGTAATGTATGAAATTAAAGAAGAACAAAATCAGTGGACTGAAAAGGACACGTCATATTCTCCAAAGGATGAATGACCAAGGTGGATATAGAGGATTGGATTGAATTGCACGTCTCAGGTTTTTGCCATGCAGAATCAATGGATTTATGCGGATAACAGTGCCTTCTGTTGTACATGAATTATCTGAAAAATTTTTTTGGAGTGCATTGCAATTTTTTTTAAAGCCTAAAACATATTTCTAGATATAATGTAAACCTTGGCTATATGTTGACTTATTCTGCATTTTACTATGTGAACTTACTGTTAGGCAGTTAGTTACAAGTCACTCTGGTTTCAAAACCATCACTGCTCCCCTTGCGCCCCTGCTGCTGGGGGCTGTCTTCAGGGGTTGTAACATATGCACTGGCTCTGGTTTCTCATCGCCTGTTCTGTGGCTTTCTTACTAAGTGTCTTACTCCCTCTTCCATCATATATTTGAGTCTTGAAAGGGGTGATATTTCTATTGGAGTCAGCAAATAAGGAGTATATTCCATTTATAATCTCAAAGATTCATAACTCTCTTGGCAGCAAGTGGCAGGAGCTCTTTAGTCACTGGAATCAACAAGTCCAAGTGTATTCTGAGTCATGTACTTGATTATGTAATGAATTGGTAATTTTACAAAAGGACATTGAATTTCTAGGCGAAGGGTGCTTCGTAAGCACCAGGTTTCTGGGTGGGGGCTCGCATTTTCAACAACGTATCATTCCAGCTATGTTGGACCTGGGTCCAAAACATTTTATAACAACATTTTTTTAATCTAGGAAAATGACCCAAATGAATTTAACTTCTACTTCTCACACATCTGAATTTTCTCCTACTTATTTCTAGCCTTTATTATAGCTCAGTTTGGCTTGTTATATTTTTCAAGGGTTGGGATATTGGTCACTCTTTGATGGTAATGATGCCTATAGAAAGTATTGCAGATGGAGGTTATGGCTCTTTGTCTGAACAGATTCAAGACTAGAACATGGATCATAGTCTTTTCGTACAGTAAAGTGAAAGTGTATTTTCAAAACTTAATGAATTACTTAATATGATACAGTTTTCCATTTTTGTGAAATGTCTGCAGCTTCTATTTCCCCTCAGTGACTGGAGGAATTTTCTCCAGGTGCTTCCTATATTACCATCCCTTGTTAATATTAACTCTTTTTAGCATTTTAGGTTATTTAAATAGTTTTTACAAGAAGTAGCCTAAGAAGCCAGGAGTTTCAGAGTTAAATGATCCCTTGCTTTCTTCTGTCCCTCTCTTCCCAAGGCATTGATATTGAATGTGCCAGCTGACAGAAGAGACAGATGACACTGGGGACATTTTAGAGATCTTGAGCTTTGAAACTCTTCTTGTCCCCATGTCCAAAATGGTTTCTTTTAACGTAAATATGCCTTCACACTGGATTGTAAAAGGCATGTGATTTTATTTTTGTGAGGTATTGTCTTCTGCAGTATTAAAGGGAAAGAGATGTTAATGTGTATCATCCTATCTTGTTTTTGAAGCCAGGGTAGTTGTGTAATTTTGTTACCAGCAGTGCTAACCTGAATGTGATCTGGTTACCTTGGAAATGCAGGAACTTATATGAATGTACTGTAAAATAAAACATGGACTGATTCCCAAGATTCTGAACCCCTCTGTGTAAAATGTCTTCTGAAATGTGGAGGTGCTTTAAGCAGGTGCTAAAAATCCATCAGTATGTTTTCCTTATTGGGGGGGAGGTAGAGCAAGGTAGGTGTTGGCCTGAGAGGGTAATAAGGGCTCATCAGGAGTGACTAGAGTGGGGAACAGTTGGGAGCGAGAGCCCATCTCATGAATTGTGGTGTCCCAATGAGAAAGATAGAAGCTCTGAAAAAGCAAAGGTCATTAAGCCACAACAAGACCTTGAAGGAAAATAAAAAAGATGCTGGAAATAGAGCCATTTTCTGATTGTCATCAAATTAGGAGAAGTCAAAGTTGAGTAGAACAGGGACTTCCAGGACAATAGCAGAGTAGAAAGATCCTTACCTCACTTCCATGAATACACTTAGATAAAATCCACATTAGTGTAAATAACCCAGAAAATGATCCAAAGACTCGCAGAATAGACTTTCCACTGCTTAATGTAGAGAAGAGGCGACTTCAAAGAGGGTAGGAAGGGCAGCAATGCAGCTGGAAACCAAACTGCCCCTCAAAACTGATCATGGGAGGGAGGAAGAGACTAGCAGACGCCACACCCAGCACATCAGGCATAGGGGACCCTCAGTGGGAAGGTGAATCCCCATAATTTTTGCCATTGAAAGTCAGAAGGGCTTAACTTTATGAGTTCTTACGATCAGTGGGGCTCAACACTGGAAACTTTAAAAATCAACAGGCTCAGCTCAAAGAGCAAGAGGGCAAGAGGAAACAGTCCTCCTTCGTAAAGAGACAGCATAGCAAACAACTCTACTGAGATATGACATAGAAGCAGCAGTTTTAAACATGCCCGGGATATACAGGAAGATATCTTTACTAATCTCAGAATGTGTGCTTGGAGGGGCAGGGATCTTTAGATTTCTCCATGAACAAAAGAGCGGGAAGGCACCATTTCTCTCCTCTGCCCCCTAGGCTAGATACCTGCAGCCACCAGTGCAGCATGGACACCTCCACCTAGCTTTGCTTACAGGTGCACTCACCCCTCCAGCCCACACTCAGAAGTCCATCCAAAGCAGTGCCACAAGCTTGGTAGTATGAAAGCAGCCCCAACAGGGGCCAGCCCCGCTGCCAATGATGCCTGCCCCAAGGAAGAGTAAAGAAAACGATACAGATCAGTCCAAATATGGTGCCAGCAGTGGCTATGTGCAGACGCATTGTCTGACTGCAGGCCCCACCCACCCGTGAACATCTCAGGGTACAAAACAGGGAGAGTGCCCTGCAATTGGGTGCTATTGCAGCTCTGGCAAATGCCTGATCTGGCTCAACTCAAGCCTAAGGTAGTCCCATACTGGCCCGATGACACAGGGACAAAACCCTGTCCACAACAGTCAGTGACAGCCATTGCAGACAACTGGACTGAAAGCAAATGCAGCTCAGGATGCATGCAATACAGGAGACACCCCTGAAGCACCCGTGTCTGGTGAGCAGGGATCTGCCTGCAGGGCGCCACTGGGCCTCTTCTTCATAAGGACACTACTTGCAAGAGTAGGAGACCTAACTAAACTTTTCAAACACCCAGATACAGACCCAGAGAGACAAAATGAGGAGACAGAGGAACATGTCCCGAATGAAAGAATAGGACAAAAATCACAGCAAGAGAGCTAAACAAACATAAGTAATATGCCTGATAAGGAATTTAAAGTAATGGCCATAGATTAGAAAAAGCACAAGTCCAAAATCTAACAGCTCACCTAAAGGAACTAGAGGCAGAGCAACAAGAACGCCCTACCCAGTAGAAGAAAAGAAATAGTAAAAATTAGAGCAGAAATAAACAACATACAGACCAAAGAAACAATTGAACAGATCAATGAAACCAAGAGCTGGTTTTTTGAAAAAATAAACAAAATTGACAAACCCCTAGCCAGGCTTCTCAAAAATAGAAGAGAAAGCACCCAAATAGACAAAATCATAAATGAAAATGGACTTATTACAACCAACCCCTCAGAAATACAAGCAATTATCAAGGAATACTATGGAAAATTATATGCCAACAAATTGGACAACTTAGAGGAAATGGACAAATTCCTAAACACACACACTACCAACATTCACACGGGAAGAGATAGAAAATCTGAAGAGACCCATAACGAGTGAAGAAATCGAATCAGTTATCAAAAATCTCCCAACAAATAAGAGTCCAGGACCTGATGGCTTCCCTGGGGAATTCTACCAGACATTTAAAACAGAATTAATCCCAATTCTTCTCAAGCTATTCCAAAAAATAGAAAGTGAAGGAAAACTCCTGGACTCATTTTATGAAGCCAGCATCACTCTGATTCCCAAGCCAGACAGAGATCCAGCAAAAAAAGAGAACTACAGGCCAATATCCTTGATGAATACGGATGCAAAAATCCTCAACAAGATCCTTGCAAATCGAATCCAGCAGCATATCAAAAGAATCATCCACCAAGATCAAGTGGGATTCATTCCTGGGTTACAGGGCTGGTTCAACATTCGCAAATCAATCAGTGTGATCCATCACATCAATAAAAGAAAAGATAAAAACCATATGATCCTGTCAATAGATGCAGAAAAAGCATTTGACAAAATACAGCATCCCTTCTTAATAAAGACTCTCGAGAAAGTTGGGATAGAAGGAACCTACTTAAACATCATCAAAGCCATCTATGAGAAGCCTTCGGCTAACATCATCCTCAACGGGGAAAAACTGAGAGCTTTCCCCCTGAGATCAGGAACACGACAGGGATGTCCACTCTCACCACTGCTGTTTAAAATAGTGCTGGAAGTCCTAGCATCAGCCATCAGACAACAAAAGGAAATCAAAGGCATCAGAATTGGCAAAGAAGAAGTCAAACTTTCACTTTTCACAGATGACATGATACTCTACATCGAAAACCCGACAGACTCCACCAGAAGCCTACTAGAACTGATCCAAGAATTCAGCCAAGTTGCAGGGTACAAAATCAATGTACAGAAATCGGTTGCATTTTTATACACCAACAATAAAGCAACAGAAAGAGAAATCAAGAAAACAAAAGTTAAAGAAATTCATCACCATTAAACCAACCTTTGAAGCAATATGAAAGGGGATTTTTTGAGTGGAAAGGGAAGACAATAGGCAGGAGAAAATAGAAAGAAGAAGTCCAATCAATAAAATCAAGTATATCTATAAAAATCAGTCAAGGGATTCACAAATTAAAAGGATTTAAAGTATGACATGATATACCTAAAATGAGGGAAAGAGACAGAGAGACAGGGAGACAGAGAGAGAGAGAGGGTAAAACTTTATGTGCTTTCAGAATGGGTTCAGACTTAAGTGATCATTAGCTTAGCATAGACAGCTATACATATAAAATGTTATATATAAACCTAATGGAAACCACAAAGAAAAAATCAGTAATAGATACGCAAAAAATAAAAAGAAAGGAATCCAAGTATATCACTAAAGAACGCCAGCAAACCACAAAAGGAGAGCAAGAGAAGAACAGAGGAACTACAAAGAAAAAAAAAACCTGTAAAGTAACAAAATGGCAATAAGTACATGTCTATTAATAATTACTTTGAATGTAAATGGACTAAATAAATGCTCATATCAAAGGACAAAGGGTGACTGAGTGGATAAAAAAGCAAGACCTGTATATATGCTGTCTACCAGAGACTCATTTCAGACCTAAACACTCATGAGACTGAAAGTAAAGGGGTGGAAAAACAATTATCATGCAATTGGAAGCAAAGAGAAAGCCAGGGTGTCAATACTTATATTGGACAAAATAGGCCTTAAGACAAAGACAAGAGACAAAGAAGGATCCTACATAATCAAAAAGGGACTAATCCAACATGAGGATATACCAATTGCAAATGTTTATGCATCCAACATGAGAGCTCCCGAATATATAAAGCAGCTATTAACAAACATAAATTTAATCATAGCAGGGGACTTTAACACCCCACTTACAGCAATGGACAGATCATCCAAACAGAAAATCAACAAGGAACCAATGCCTTTAAATAACACACTAGACCAGAAGGACTTAACATATATTCAGAACATTCCATCCTAAACAACAGAACACACATTCTTTTCAAGTGGACATGGAACATTCTCCACAATAGATCACATATTAGGCCACAAAGCAAGTCTCAACAAATTTAAAAAGATAGAAGTCATACCATGCATCTTTTCTGAGCATAATGCTATGAAACTAAAAATTGACCAAAGAAAAAACCTGGAAAGAACACAAATATATGGAGGTTAAATATCATGCTAATAAACAATGGATGGGTCATTGTCATGTGTCAGCAGGTGTCAATAACACAACAACAAAAATCGAAGAGGAAATAGAAAAAAAATACATGGAAACAAATGACAATGAAAACATAATGGTCCAAATTCATTGGGATGCAGCAAAAGCTGTTCTAAGATAAAAGATTATAATAGTACCTCAAGAAAGAAGAAAAATCTTAAATAAACAATCTAACCTTACACTTGAGGGAATAAGAAAAAGAATAAACAAGTCCTCAAACCAGCAGAAGGAAGGAAATAATAGATTGAGCAGAAATGAATAAAATAGAAACAACAGCAGCAACAACATCCAATAGAACAGATCAATGAAGTCAGGGATTGGTTCTTTGAAAGGATCAACAAAATTGGGGGCACCTGGGTGGCCCAGTCGGTTAAAGCGTCTGACTTCAGCTCAGGTCATGAACTCATGGTTCGTGGGTTTGAGCCCCACATCGGCCTCTGTGCTGACAGCTCAGAGCCTGGAGACTGCTTCGGATTCTGTGCCTCCCTCTCTCTCTGACCCTCCCCTGCTCACACTGTCTCTCTCTCTCTCTCTCTCTCTCAGAAATAAATAAACAAACAAACATTTTTTAAAAAAAGGATCAACAAAATTGAAAAACCTTCAGCCAGACTCATCCAAAAAAGAGAGAGCTAGGGAACTCAAATAAACAAAATCAGAAACGAAAGGAGAAATATCACCTAATACTGAAGAAATACAAAGGACTGTAAGAGAATATTATGAAAACCTATATGCCAACAAATTGGACAACCTAAAGAAATGGATAAGTTCCTAGAAACATATAGCCTCCCAAATCTGAACCAGAAAGAAATAGAATATATGAACATACTGATTTTCAGTAATGAAATTGAATCAGTAGTAAAAAAAAAAAAATTCCCAAGAAGCAACAGTCCAGGACCCGATGGCTTCACAGATGAATTCTACTGAACATTTAAGGAAGAGTTAATACCTTTTCTTCTCAAACTATTCCAAAAACTAGAAGAGGAGGAACAGCTTCCAAATCATTCTATGAGACCAGGATAACTCTGATACCAAAACCAAATAAAGACACCATAAAAAAAAAGAGAACTATAGGCCAATATCTTTGATCAACATAAATGCAAACATCCTCAACAAAATATTAGTGTACCAAATCCAACAATATACTAAAACATTCACCATGATGAAGTGGGATTTATTTCTGGGATGCAAGTGTAATTCAGTGTTTGCAAATGTGTCAACATGACACATCACATCAATAAGAGAAATGATAAAAATCATATCATTTCAATAGATGCTGAAAAATCATTTGACAAAGTACAACATCCATTCAAGATAAAAATCCTCAACAAAGTAGGTTTAGTGGGAAAGTAGTACAGCATAATAAAGCCTACATATGAAAAACCCACAGCTAACATACTCAATGGTGAAAAATTGAGAGCTTTTCCCCTAAGGTCAGGAACAAGACAAGAATGTCCACTCTCACTGCTTTTATTCAGGAGAATGATGGAGGTTCTAGCCACAGCAATCATATAAGAAAAAGGAATAAAAGGGATCCAAACTGGTGAGGAAGAAGTAAAACTTTCAGTATTTGCAGAAAACATGAGACTGTATACATAGAAAACTTAAAGACTCCATTGAAAAACTACTAGAACTGATAAGCGAGCTCATCAAGGTCATGGGATATAAAGTCAACATGCAGAAAACTGTTGCATTCGTATACCCTGATAATGAAGTAGCAGAAAAAGAAATTAAGAAAATAATCCCATTTACAATTGCACTAAAAAGTAAAGTACCTAAGACTAAACTAAGGAAGTGAAAGAGTTGTACTCTGAAAAGTATAAAACATTAATAAAAGAGATTAAAGATGACACAAAATGGAAAGATATGCTCACGGTTGGAAAAGCAAATATTAAAACATTGATAATACTCAAAGTAATCTACAGAGATTTAATGCAATCTCTATCAAAATACCAATAAAAATTTTCACAATAGTAGAAGAAACAATCCTAAAATTTGTATGGGAACACAAAAGACCACTAACAGCCAAACCAAAACTAGAGGCATCATAGTTCTAGATTCCAAGACATACTAGAGAAGAGTATGACACTAGCACAAAAATTGACACATAAATCACTAGAACAGAATAGAGAGCCCAGAAATAAACCCATGATTATATGGTCAATTGATCTACTACAAAGGAGGCAAGACTCTGCAGTGGGAAATGGTGTTGGGAAAACTGGACAGCTAAATGCAGAAGAATGAAATTGGACCATTTTCTTTTTTCTATTTTAAGTTTATTTATTTTTGAGGGGGCAGAGGGGCAGAGAGGCAGGGAGAGAAAGAATTCCAAGCAGGCTCTGTGAGATCATGACCTGAGCCAAAATCAAGAGTCAGATACTTCGCTGACTGAGTCACGCAGGCACCACTGGACCATTTTCTTATAGCACACACAAAGATAAACTCAAAGTGGATTAAAGACCTAAATGTGAAACCTGAAACCATAATACTCCTTGAAGGGAGCACAGACAATAATATCTCCTACATCAGCTGTATGTCTAGATACAGCTATATCTAGATATGTCTCCTGTGGCAGGGAAAATAAAAGCAAAAATAAACTATTAAGAGTACATCAAAATAAAAAGTTTCTATACAGCAAAGAAAACAATGAATGAAACTAAAAGACAACCTACCGAATGGAAGAAGAGATTTGTAAATGCTATATCTGACAAAGGGTTAGTGTAAAAATTTATTAAGTGTTCTACAACTCAACACCCAGAAACCAAACAATTCAATTAAAAAATGGGCAGAAGACATTAACAGACATTTATCCAAAGAAGACATCCAAATGGCTGATAGACTCATGAAAACATGCTCAATATCACTTATCATCAGAGAAATACAAATCAAAACCACAATGAGATATCACCTCATACCTATCAGAATGGCTAAAACAAAACAAAACAAAACAAAACAAAAAACAGAAGAAACAACTAGTGCTGGCAAGGATGTGGAGAAAAAGGAACCCTTATGCACTATTGGTAGGAATGCATACTGGTGAAGCCACCATGGAAAGCAGTATGGAGGTTCCTCAAAAAAATTGAAAATATAATAACCATATGATTCAGCAATTCCACAACGGAGTATTTACCCAGTTAATATGAAAACACTAATTTGAAAAGATACATGGACTCTTGTGTTTATTGCACCATTATTTACAATAGCTAAAGATATGAAAGCGATCCATATATAACAGTGTTCATCACTAGGTGAAAGGATTCCACACACTGGAATATTACTGAGCCATAAAAAGAATGAAATCTTGCCATTTGCAAGAACATGGATAGAGCTAGAGAGTGTAATGCTCAGTGAAATAAGTGCATTAGAGAAAGACATATACCATCTGATTTCACTCACATGTAGAATTTAAGTAACAAAACAAATGAACAAAGAAAAAAAGACAACCCAAGACTCTTAAAGTATAGTGGACAAATGAGTAGTTACCAGAAGGGAGGTGGGTGAGGGGATGAGTAAAATAGGTGAAGGATTAAGAGTATACTTCTCTTGATGAACAGTGAATGTGTATAGGATTGTGGAATCACTCTATTGTACACCAGAAACTAACATAACACTATACATTAATTATACTAGAATTAAAATAATAAAAAATAAAAACAATGGAATAACAATACAAGCTGAGTGGAACGGTAAATGCTGGCCTTTTGATTCTCATGCATTTACCTATCATGACAGCAAGTTCCTTTCCCCATCTCTTATGTTAAGACCACACTGAAACCAGTAAATTGGTGATCAGTGAAAAATCCGAAGATAGAAAACAATTATTTTAAGTTATGTCATTTAAGCAATAGAGTGAATTACAATCCACTTTTCTCTTCAGCAAGGGAAGGTGAAAACTAAAAATTCCATAGAGGAAATCAAGGGGAAACTTGGCCATGTGAACAGGGACGTGTACCTATGTTTTGTCTGTTAAAAAAAAAATCCAGGCACCTGGGTGGCTCATTCGGTTGGGCATCGGACTTCGGCTCAGGTCATGATCTCATAGTTCATGAGTTCAAGTCCCACATCGGGCTCCGTGCTGACAGCTCAGAGGCTGGAGCCTGCTTTGAGTTCTGTGTCTCCCTCTCTGTCTGCCCCTCCTCTGCTCAGGCTCTGTTTCTCTGTCTCAAAAATAAATAAATGTTAAAAAAAAAAAAAATCCAGATGCGTCTTAAATGGCTCCTCTCTATTAAGATCAGTGTATAAGTGCTAACTCTGGATGGGTTGGAAGCTTCTCGGGCAGTCTGCTGGGGAGTAAGGCCACAAAATCAGTGAATAGAGGTTGGAAGCAGCGGTGGCCAATCCCACAGCCAGGAGGGAGGCGTGTGTGCAACAGAGAGCCAGCGGCTGTGCAGTGGGAGAGTGTGGAGCAGGCAGCAGGGGCAGCGGAGGTAAAGGGAGGAGGGAGGGAGAGGCTCAGCTGTGGATGGAGGAGGAAAGAGAGTACATGTGCTCCCTGCAGGTCGTGTGAGAGGAAGTTCGCCCTGGAGATCACCCTGGAGATCTTTGTGAAAAAGAGATTTCACAAGTCGATGGATGCCTCTGAAGAGCTAGAAACTGGAGGCTTCCCAAAGGGTTTGGGATATGCAGGGAGCTAAGGGCAACTGAGGCAAGAGTGTGGCCTTTTCCCAAAGGACATCATTGGGCCTGAAGGGAAGAACTGGAACAGACGAGAACTAAGGAGTAAGGCCTCGTGGGCACCTTTCAGCTGTGGCCCAGTGTCCCCTACTCAGCTTAGTGTACAGTGACCCCATTCTTACAGCCTAGTGTGTGAGGACAGTACCCTCATTTCTCTTGCTTGACAGTCCTTCTTTCTGGAAACTTCTGCAGCTCTATTTTGACTGCTGATTTCAGGACTGACTCCACTGGTCTCTCCTCGTGCATGTCAGTAAATTAGAATTCCTTCACAGTGCGTAATCGCTGACCTTGCTCTTAGGTCCTTCCTCCCCTGTTTCACAGCATTTATATTTTTTCTGATCTGCCTTGAATTGCTCATGCCATTGACTATAAGTGTGAGGGAAGAGACTATGTTTTGCACAGTATTTTGTACACATTTTGCCTTCTTTATATACCCCGTGTCTAGTGGCCAAGTATGGTTGGTTAATAATGAACAAACGAGGGGCGCCTGGGTGGCTTAGTCGGTTAAGCGTCTGACTTTCGCTTAGGTCATGATCTCGCAGTTCTTGGGTTCGAGCCCCGCGTCAGGCTCTGTGCTGACTGCCAGCTCAGAGCCTGGAGCCTGTTTCAGTCTGTGACTCCCTCTCTCTCTGACCCTCCCCTGCTCACGCTGTCTCTCTCTCTCTCCTAGAAATAAATTTAAAAAAAAAAATTTAAAAAAATGAACAAATGAATAAATGGGTATTTGAGGTTCTGCCAATGAGCTTGGAACATAGAGCTTCTCGGGGCTAAATAAGATCTCAGAGACAGGTAGGTTCCTATGCAGGCACCTGACCTTTAGCAGGAGAAAAGAGCTCTACAGCCACAGCCACCCCAGCAGTTGGACAGTGAGGTAGATAATAAGCTGCTGGAGGAAAGTGTTGTCTGTAGATCACTCTCGTGTCTACTGTTAGAGGGTGGGGGAGGGACAGGAAGGTACCCCCCCCCCACCAAGCTGAGAAGACACTGTGAGACTGGAAATGAAGCAGGTGACTCCATACAATTTACACAATTTTATCAGCATAATTTACTGACAGTGGGGATGAGGTGGGAGGCAATCCAGGCTCTGTATAGTTATTCTCTGCAAAGTTCGGGCCTTGGTGTGCAGGATTTTTAGAATGAGGGGATGCACAGAAAGGCATGGTAGTGAGATCAAAGGGCTCACATGCACCTAATTGACAGCCAACCTTTAATTAGACCTTGTGGCACCACCTGTGTATCAGGGGAAAGACTATGTTATCTCCAACAGATTAATGGGAGGCCAACACAGGCCTCCTTCTGTTCCAGCCTTAGTGGGTGTTTCTGAAGCAGAAGCCCAGTGTCTGATTTACTAAGTGGTTTTTCAGGATTACAAGACATTCCTGGTTACCTTCAGTGACAGGAGTCTCTCACAAAGATTCAGGAACATGTTAGGTCTAACAGGTCGTCATCTCCCTCTTAGCTACTCAGTCACTCTTGCTCCCCAAGACAGCTACCCAGCAGGCCGAATGGAGCCCCAGCACAGACCTCAGTAAACATTAGGACAGAACTTGCATTTTTCTGCATAGCTCTTTGAATCTGTGTCTATTACAAAGAAAGGATGAAATTGATCAGTTTGTCTTTACCTTCTGCGGAATTCCTCTACAGAGCATGGTTTTGCCTCAAACCCTTTAAAGCCATGTGGCTTCCTGATTTTCTTTAGAGGTGAGATATGGGGTGGTGGGCAATGAGTGGGGGCATCGCTGTTGCTTTAAGGCAAATGATGCAAGTAGCCCTGCTATTGTGATGTATTCTCTGAAACAGTAAGTATGGTGTTGGTATGGGTTTTGTTTTTTGTTTTTTGGGTGGTGTTTTTTGGGCACAATGTAAACATGTTGCCTCATGTGTTCTTACATTTTTGTTTTACATTCTTTCAGGCATCACAGGACTTCAGAGCACTTATGTTTAATTTCCCCAACCTACCCCTGGTTCTCCACTGTGTTCTCTCAGCTTTGCCATTCATAGTACACTGATCCAGAATTTAGCCAGTAAAGGAAGAGAAACATCCATGCTATTATTTTTTTAAGTGTATTTACTTATTTTGAGAGGGGGGAGGCCATTGGGGAGGAGTGAGAGAGAGAGAAAATCCAAGCATGACTCAGGGCTTGAACTCACCAACTGTGAGATCATGACCTGATCCAAAATCAAGAGTCAGATGCTTAACTGACTGAGTCACCCAGGTGCCCCCAAGCTATTATTTTTTAAATGACTCTGACCCCAATTCAAAAGGAGCACTCATGTGTAAGTATTACTTACTATTAAAGTATTATGAAATCCCCTTAAATAATCATTAAAAAATTATCAGTGGAGTATATTATTTACTGTATTTTAAAGTTTCATGAAAAATCTGGAAACAATCTGGTCTGTAACTCAAGGTTTCAGTGTTTTCAAAATTAAAAAAACCCCATAATTTTAAAACATTTTAACATTGTACAAATTGAGAGTCATGCCTATTGTATTCAAAGTAACTTACTATTGTTCTATTCTGTAACACTGTTATAAAGAAACATTAGCAGCTCAACAGCTGCCAGTGTAAGTATAGCAATTGTAGTTGTTGCTGGAATTCAGCTATCTGTGAACTACTGCACACATTTAACTAAATCAAGGTCTATGCAGAGCCTTGTTGAATCAGTGTAGAATTAAGAAAGAATTGTTCACATTACATCACTTAAATGATAGACCTTAATCCCTGTAATAAAGTCAACCATTGCAATGTTTGCAAAAGAATAATGAGATCAGAGGACTGACCTTTTCATCTAAGATGAGAGAATCCAGCCGGAGAGATCACATTACCACAGCAGCCCTTCTTTGCCCTCTATCCCATCTTGGCATTCTGTGTTAGGCTTTCCCATCTTGTCTGGGTGAGTTTATCAGGGGCTATTAGCACTATACTTAGGGACCAAGAATTGTTATTATTTTTTGAATGTTTATTTTTGAGAGAGAAAAAGAGAGACAGTGTAAGTAGGGAAGGGGCAGAGAGAGAAGGAAACACAGAATCTGAAGCAGGCTTCAGGCTCTGAGCTGTCAGCACAGAGCCCAACATGGGGCCAAAACTCATGAACTGAGAGATTATGACCTGAACCGAAGTCAAATGTTTAACTGACTGAGCCACCCAGGTGCCCCTAGGGACCAAGAATTATTAGGCAACCATCTACACTGTGATTTAGAGGATTATGAAAAGGATCCCTGTATCTCCACTACTTTCTATAAGGGACCCAAAATCCAGGTCTTGTAGGAATTTCAGGCTTCCTGACATTTTTGTTGCTAAGGAAGCTGGTTGTTTCTTTCTCCAAAGCACAAGACTTTCAGAGCTGATCTTGTCATCTAGTCAATGGTGATGCATACAATACTAGCAATGCAATGAGTTTGGAATGGATAACTGAAACACGATGAGGAAATCTGGTCATTTATGCCTTTTCTGTTAAAATGAGTACTAGCTAAATGCAGAATATAGCATATATGGGAAGATTTAAAAGAATTACACGATACTTCTTTAGCTTAAATTTTATTGATTGAAATGACCTACTCTTGGCTTACAAATTTAAACTGAAAATTTTCTAAGATATTGCAAGGCTATAAAACATTGTTTTACATCAAAAACCCATCTGTCTGGAAAAGATGGTGGAATAAGAAGATCCTAAGTTCACCTGGTCCCATGGATACACCCACACCATTGTCAATAACCCAGAAAATGACTAGCAGACTCTCCTCAGCTATTCATAGAGAAGAGGCCAGATTGAGAAATGGTAGGAAGGGTGGACACATGATCAGGAATAAAACCGAAGGGTAGAGATGTCATTAGGAATTAAACTGACCTGCGAGACTGGCCGTGGGAGGGAGGGACATCACAGACACAGAGAAGGTGCCAGGCACCCCAGGCACAGGGACCCACAGTAGGGAGACAAGTCCCCATAACATTTGACTCTAAAAAACCAGAGGGGCTTAATTTGGCGAGTTCTGAAAATCAGTGGGGCTCAACACTAGGAAATTTAAGAAGCAATGGCTCAGCTTGGGGAGAGCAAGAGGCCAAAGGAAAATGAGTCTCTTCCCCTCCCTTAAACGGACAGTGTAACAAACGCTCCTGTAGAGATATAGCTTCTGGCCCAGGAGCAGTAGTTTGAAAAAACACCTGGGGTATGTGGGATGGAGATTTATTTAGTAATCTCAGAATGTGTGCTGGAGGGGCAGTAATCTTTAGGAGACTTCTCTGAGAACTGTTGGGAGCCATTCTGAGCCCATGAGTCGAGAAAGTTCCTGATGAGGTTAAAGCAAGCTTGCACAGTCTCTTGCCATCAGATGACGACCGATATCCACCCCCACTCAATTATTTCTGCTTGAGCAACAGCCCCCAAGCTACCTTGTTGATCGATATCAGGAGTGACTTGTCCCCTTATTCTGGCCCTGGTATGATGATTGCACCTTGTGAAGGAACTTATTGTGGGAACTTCCTCTTTTGATTATGGCTACAGACATCGTATCTCTGGCAGGTCCTGTTTCCCTCGATACTTTCCCTTGAGCCATAAACAGGATGATGACTCTTACTCATGAAAGATTGACTTTTTTGTTAAGAAATAATAAAATGTAGAACTTTCAAAAAAAAAAAAAAAGATTGACTTTTATGTGTACAATTCTGTTTCTACCGTTGTGTTAGTCCAAGAGGTTGATACGGCTCAACATGTAAATCAGCCAACCGAAAATGTCTCTCATGCCCTAGCTATTCAAGAAATCATAAAACTAGACACAAAGGGAAATGCACTTGAAGAGGCTATTCTATGTATCGTAAATGAGCTAAACTCTTTAAAGGCATGGTTGGCTTTCTGGTGCCATAAAGAATATAACTGGACAATTAAGTCTTGCCTGGAGACAAAGAGCCTAACTTAGAGAGAAGGAACAGATAAGGGCAGAACATAAGTTACTACATATACCTTTGCTAACTGGTGATGTATAGCAGTCCCTTCCCTAAGGCCTATATTTCACAAACACCTTCCCTTATACTGACAGCTGTGATGAGGATGGATAAGAGTATCTACAAGTTAACCTATGACTTAATCTTAGCGTTATTAAAATGTATATGTTATCCTGTTTTTCAGTAAGAACACCCTGTTATTAGTTACTCAACCTCTCTATAATTGATTGTTACTTAGCCATAAAAAGAGAAATATTGCCATATGCAACAACATGGATCAAACTAGAGGGCCTAATGCTAAGTGAAATAAGTTAGAGAAAGAGAAGTACTATATGGTTTCATTCACATGTGAAATTTAAATAAAAACATAACAAATGAGCAAGGAAAAAAAAGCATTATTTACAATAGCCAAGATATGGAAACCACATAAATGTCCATCAATGGATGAATGGATAGAGAAAATGTGGTATATATGTACACACACACACACACACACACACACACACACACACGATTATTCAGCCATAAAAAGAAGGAAATCTTGCTCTTTGTGACAACATGGATGTACCTTGAGGGCATTATGCTAAGTGAAATAAATCAGAGGAAGACAAATCCTGTATGATCTGTGGAACCAAACTAAACAAAATCATGCTCATAGATTCAGAGAACAGATTGGTGATTGCCAAAGGCAGGGTTGGGAAGTGGGTGAAGTGGTAAAGTTGGCCAAAAAGTACAAATGTCCAGCTATAACTGGGGATGTAATATACAGCATGATGACTATAGTTAATGTTACGGTATTGTGTATTTGAAAGTTGCTAAGAGAGTATATTTAAAAGTACTCATTACAAGAAAAACTTGTAATTATGTGTGGCGATGAATGTTAATTAGACTGATGTGATCAAATCACAATATATGAATATATCAAATCATTATGTTGTACACTTGAAACTAATAATATGTTAAGTCAGTTGTCTCAGTAAAAAGCTTTCATTTAATACTTGGTTGAGGGAGCAATAACCCAAAAAGCTTTCCATGTACCAGAATGGATATCTAGACTAAACAGCATGTATTTAGCTGATTGTTAGATCATTTGGAAGCCCATAATGTTCCAATCGAGTTAACAGATTTCAAGAAAAAGTTATAGTGCCTGAGATATTCATACTTGGGGGGCAGAAATGGATACATGTCAGATTTTATGTAAAATGATCAAATTTATATTATTCACAGTGGAGCACTATTCTACTTCTTTGTATTAGTATTAGTAGCCTAATGTAATTAGTTTTCCTGATTATAAGAGAACTTTATATTAACTGTTGAAAATTCAGAAATACAGGAAAATGCTAAGAATAAAATAAAAATCACTTGTAAATTCACCATCTAGTGGAAAACGACAATGAACCCTTTGGTAACCTGGGTTTTTTTGTTGTTTGTTTTTAGGCCTTTAAGTTTTTTTTAAATTTATATATGTATTTATGTATTTTGAGAGAGAGAGATTGATTGATTGAGATTAGAGGGAGGGCCAGAGAGGAGAGAGAGAATCCCATGAAGGCCCTGTGCTGTCAGTGTGGAGCCTGACACAGGGCTCAATCTGACAAACCATAAGATCATGACCTGAGCTGAAATCAAGGGTTGGACACTTCAAAAAAAAAAAAAAAGAGTTGGATGCTTAATCAAATGAGCCACCCAGGTGCCCTGATGCCTTTAAACTCTAATGACTTTTTTAAAGTTAAAATTGTACAACAGTAGGATCCTATTATCCCTGTATTTTTGTATGAAGTTAACACATGTAAATTGGTTAGAAGTCATGTAGTATTTAAAAGCATAAAATTACCAAAAAAGCCTAATTTACACGAATTCTTGTTAGCTGATCTTGTAATTCTTGTTTAGAGCAACCATATACAACTTTCCTTTAACCTATTATAGTATTTACAGTTATGTTTCTAAATATGCTTTGATTCCCTTTCCTGATTTGCCCAGAATGGGTATAGAACAGGGAGCCAAGAATTTAAATATTCCCCTAATTATGGAACATATACATTATTTGGAAAGCTTTACTATTTGGGTAATATATCAGTTAACATCCCTCAACACAAATGTTTGCTGTTTTGTTGGGATGCATTTTTCTTGAAGTGTAATTGCAGATCCAAATTGCCCACCTTCCATGCAGAAAGTTGGTGTTCTTTCCAGCATTATTTTTACTTGGTTAAATATGTCAGTCTTTAATTCTATTTGCTTTTATACTCAGAAAGAAAAACTTCTCTACCCCGAGATCAGATAAACACACATAGATGTCCAATTTTTCCTTCCCAAATTTTAGCCACTTGCCCCAGAAACAGTCAGGGACTAGCTCTTCTTTTTCCCACTGATCTGAAATGTAACCTTTACTGACTGTTAAGTTCTTGCATATTCTAGTTCTTGTTTGGAACGGAGGAGGGGGTGGTAGTGGGGCTGTCTGGGTGGGACAGGACTTCTAACCTTTTCTACTGGCTGCCCTTTCATCTGTATCAGACTGCTTAAATAAATTCAACAACAGTTTGATACACTGTCAAATAATGGAAGATCAGTGTCATGGTTTCTTCTTAAGGATTTCAGAACATGTCACCCCAAAATATGCCATTTTGGCACATGGGTTATTTTGAGCTAAAGGCACTTGAGAAACAGCAAATGTGGAAGGCTCTCTGCCCTCCCCCTTTCTATCTGAAAGTGGGACACAAGTTTTCCCCATGAGAAAGGTGCCTTCCCTGCACTGGGAAGAGAAGAATATTATTTTTAGATTTAATTTTAGAGAGAAAGGATGTGCATTTGAGAGAGGGGAGAGGGGCAGAGGGAAAGGGAGAGAGGGAGATGGGGAGAGAGGGAGAGGGCGAGGGAGAGAATGAAGCTGAGCATGGAGCCTGATGGAGGGCTCGATCCCACCACCCTGGGATCATGACCTGATCCACAATCAAGACTTGGCCTCTAAATCGAGCACCTAGGTGCCCGGAGAAGAGCATTTTTATCAGCAGAGACTGGGAATCGATGCTGAAGTGGACTTCCACAAACCTACCAAAATAACCCTGAGTTTTAATTAGTTTTCCCATATACTTACTAGTTACTTTCCCAACATTTATTGCCACTAGCCCATGTTATCGTATCTGGTCACATCCCCACAATCTACTGTTCTTTGTGTAGAAAGGTATAGAAGTTTTGGGTCCTCAAGCCCTCTTTTGGTCTTCGTTTCCCTTCTGAAGATTCCCATGTACACATCAAAATTATAAATGTGTATGTCTTTCTCCCGCTAATCTGTTTAAAACAGGCCCAGTCACAGAACTTAAAAGTGTAAAAATAAGTTTTACTTTCCTTACACTTTTTTTTTTGTGGGAAGTTTTTTTTTTTTTTAAGTATTTTTTGAGAGAGAGAGAGAGAAAGAGAGAGAGCAAGCATGGGGCGGAGGGAAGGTCAGAGAGAGAGAGACAGGAGGAGAAAGAGAGAATCCCAAGCAGGCTCCATACCATCAGTGTGGAGTCCAATGCAAGGCTTGATCTCACAAACCGGGAGATCATGACCTGAGCTGAAATCAAGAGTTGAATGTTTAACTGACTGAGCCACAGAGGTGTACCCTGAAAGTTTTGAAAATAAAAAATTTCTATATACTTATTTATAAAATATTTACAAAATAGTGAAAATAGTGTTTTCTTCTGACTTTAACATTTTCTCTAAGTTTTTATTTTATCAGGTTACGTTTAGATCACTTAAGTCAATGAATTGTATTTCAGGAATGGTGTTAAGTTTAGCATTCTCCTGTACTTTCATTATATATAGAATACATTTATTCTTGGAACAGCCTATCTGCTACTACAGTCTGGACTCTCTTGAGCTGTTGATGTTCTAAGAATAACATCTAACCTTTATTAAATTCTTACTATGGCAGGTACGTTCCTAAGCCTTTTATACATATTAAGTTAAGCTGCCTAACAACTGTGAAGATAAATGTTGTTATTACCCCATTTTACACATGAGGAGATTGAGGCTTAGAGAGTTAGGTAACTTGACAATGTTACCCAGCTTATGAGTGCTGGAGTCAAAAATCCAGACCCACACTGCCCAGGCTGGGGTTCTCAACCATGTGTTGTGGTAAGCCCTGTAAGTTATTACAGGACTTTCAGGGTCTTTCTGCCTTTCCCCTTGCCCTCCTTAATTCAATGCACAACAATTAATTTTTTTTTTTTATTTTGAGAGAGAGAGAGTGCATGGGGTAGGGGCTGAGAGAAAGAGAGAAGCCCAAGCAGGCTCCATGCTGTCAGTGCGGAACTCATTGCAGGATTCAGTCCCATAAACAGTGACATCATGATCTGAGCCGAAATGGAGAGTTGGGCACTTAACTGAGACATCCCACATTTTAAAACAAAAAATGGTTAAGATAGTGATTTGTTAAGTGTGTAGTTCAGTAATGTTAACCATAGTCTCATTGTTGTACGACAGATCTCTAGAACTTTTTCATTTGGGAAAATTGAAATTCTGTGGCCACTTGACTCCCTTGTTCCTTTCCCCCCAGCCCCTGGTAACCACAGTTCTACTTTATTTAAGTTGACAGTTTTAGATATCTCATCTAAGTGGAATCATACTCTTTGTGACTGGCTTATTTCACTTGGCAAAATGTCCTCAAGTTTTATCCGTGTTACCAAGTAGCATACAACAGGATTTCCTTCCTTTTAAAGCTAAGTAAGATTTCATTTTATGCACACAGCACATCTTTATTCATTCTACCTCACAACTATTCCTAATAATGCTGCTATGAACATGGGTATACAAATAAGGTCTTCAAGATCTTGCTTTTAATTCTTTTGGATGTATACCCAGAAGTAGGATTGCTGGATCATACAGTAACTCTTATTTTTAATTATTTGAAGAACATCATACTATTTCCATAGTGGCTGCACCATTTTACATTCCTACTGCCAATACACAAAAGTTTTGATTTCTCAACACTCTTACCAGCACCTGTTATTTTTTAAAATTATTTAAGGAAATTTTTTAATGTTCATTTATTTTTAAGGGGGGGAAGGGGGGGAGAGAGAGAGAGAGGGAGAGAGGGAGAGAGATAGAGAGAATAAGCAGGGGAGGGTCAGAGAGAGAGGGAGACATAGAATCCAAAGACTAGCTGTCAGCACAGAGCCTGATGCAGAGCTCGAACCCACAAACTGTGAGATCATGACCTGAGCTGAAGTCGGAAGCTTAACCAACTGAGTCACCCAGGCGCCCCCATTTTTAACTTTTTGAAGAAATTCCATACTGTTTTCCACAGTGATTGCACCAGTTTGCATTCCCACCAACAGTGTACAAAAGTTCCTTTTTCTCCACTTCCTCACCAACACTTGTTGTTTCTTATGTTTTAGATTCTAGCTATTCTGATATCTCATTGTGGTTTTGACTTGCTTTTCCCTGATTAGTGACGATGATCATCTTTTCGTGTATCTGTTGGCCATCTGTATATCTTCATTGAAGAAATGTCTGTTTATGTCTTCTGCCCATTTATCAGTTGGATTAGTTGAGGAGTTCTTTTGGTATTGAGAAGAACCAAAAGAAGTTCTTTATATATTATTGGATATTAACTCCTTATTGGACATATCATTTGCAAATATCTTCTACCACTCAGTAGGTTGTCTTGTAGTTTTGTTGATTTCCTTTGCTGTGTACAAGCTTTTAATTTTGATGTAGTCCCAATAGTTTATTTTTGCTTTTATTTCCCTTGCTTTAAGAGACATGTCTAGAAATGTTGCTGAGGCCAATGTCAGAAATAATCACCTGTGTTCTCTTTTAGGATTTTTATGGTTTCAGGTCTCATATTTAGGTCTTTAATCCATTTTGAGTTTATCTTTGTGTATTGTGTAAGGACGTGGGGTCCAGGGGAGGCTTGGACCCTGAGCTCATCCTGTCCCACGTTTTCAACTAGATATTATCCAGATCTAAGTCAACAAACCAAAGAGCGATCCAAAGACTGGCCAAAAAAAAACCCCAAAAAACAAAAAACAAACAAACAAACAAAAAACCACAAACCCCCCCCCCAAAAAAAACCCAAAAAACCTCTACAACTAAATATAGATAAAAAGCTGCGTCTGAAAGTTTGTGAAAGTCAGAAAGGTGGAGGGATTTGCGTGCATGTGTGCGTGCCTGCGTGTGCGTGCGTGTGTGTGTGTGTGTGTGTGTGTGTGTGTGTGTGGAGAGAGGACAGAGAAATGGGCCCTCATACCAGGTAACTCACACAGGGTAGACTAATCCCCATAATGTTTGGCTTTAAAAACCAGAGGGGCTGAATTCCATGACTTTATAGAACCAGTGGTACTTTGAGCCTGGAGCTTTGAAGGTCTGAATCAGCACTAGGTGAGCCAGGACTGTGACAACTCCATCAGCACCCTTAAAGAGACAGTAGTCTGCATAGAAAGGCAATGTAAAAATGGCAGTTCATAGAAGCAAGGGGCAAACAGGTGGCAGATCTGTTCATACCTATTTTTGAGCCAGTTGGGGGACTTCCCTGAAAACGAGGGAGCTGGCAGATGCCGTTTTCCTCTCCTGTCTCCCAGCATAAACACAGAGTCACCCATGAGAAGCAGGGCTGCACAGAAACTTGCTACCTAACCCACTAGCAGTACACCAAGTCCATGAGTTCTTCTGAGGATTAACCAACTCCAAGCCTACTACGCCAGCTCTAGGCAAGTTTTGTGAAAGCCGTGTGTGGGCCCCAACCAGCCACTTGGTGCGCACAGCTGCTGCAGTGCACCAGGCTGTTCCCAGCCACATGCCCCACTGCTATTCACTGTGTGCCATGCTCAGCTGCCTGGTGCACAGCTGCTGACATGCAGCTGGGACCAGCCATCACACCATACCCAGGTGCACGCTCACAGTCATTGTTGCGTGCCATGCCTAGCCTTGTGTCCCAGCAGCCCCCAGCTGCCAAAGTTCCTTGGAGGATCCAACATAGGACTAGTGGCTCAGTGGAAATTTTGCAAATACTTCTGCTCTACTCCCAAGTTCCTCTGTGCATATGCCCTTCCCACTCCCTCCCCACCCCCCAGCTGGTCTGCCTGGGTCCTATTAGCACCACAGAGAGCAAGCACAGTCCACACTAGCTCATAAAAGTCACTTAGATGGGGCGCCTGGGTGGCTTAGTCGGTTAAGCGTCCGACTTTCGCTTAGGTCATGATCTCGCGGTTCGTGGGTTCGAGCCCCGCGTCGGGCTCTGTGCTGACTGCCAGCTCAGAGCCTGGAGCCTGTTTCAGAGTCTGTGTCTCCCTCTCTCTCTGACCCTCCCCTGCTCACGCTGTCTCTCTCTCTCCTAGAAATAAATAAAAAAATATTAAAAAAAAAAAAAGTCACTTAGAAACAATATCAGGACATAAGCAACACATACAGGATACTCTTCTGAAGTTCCAGACACTAGAGCACAGGAGACAATGCATTGCAGGGCACTCCAGGACTTCTTCACAAAAGTTACTAGTTTCAAGAGCAGAAGACACAGCTGACTTAACAGAGAAACAGACACAGAGAGAGAGACAAAATGAGGACACAGAGAAATTTATACCAAATGAAAGAACAGGACAAGGCCACAGCCAAAGCTCTAAGTGAAACATGTGTAAATAACATGTCTGATCGAGAAGTCAAAGAAATGATCATAAGGATACTCACTGGATTGGAAGAAAAAGAGTGGAAGACATGAGTGAGACCCTTAACACAGAGATAAGGAATAACATAGCAGAGATAAAGGGCAAAATAAATGAAATGAGGAACATGCTTAATGGAATGAACAGAGGGATGAAAGAAGCACAGAAACAAATTAGTGACCTAGAAGACAGAGTAATACAAAGTAATCAAGCTGAACAAAAGAGAGAAAAAAGAATTATGTAAAATGAGAATAGGCTTAGGAAAATCAGTGACTCCATCAAACACAATAACATTTGTATTATAGCTGTCCTAGAAGAAGAGACAGAAAAGGGGGTAGAAAATTTATTTAAAGAAATAGCTGAAAAATTTCCTAATCTATGGAAGCAAACAGATATCTAGATCTAGGAGACACAGAGAACCCCCAACAAAAATCAATAAAAACAGACCCACTCCAAGATATACTGTAATTAAATTTGCAAAATATAGTAATAAAGAAAATATCTTAAAAGCAGCAAGACAGAAGGAGTCAGTAACTTTCAAGGGGAAACCAAAATGGCTAGCAGGAGATTTTTCAACAAAATCTTCACAAGTCAGAAGGTTGTGTCAGGATATATTCAAAGTGGGATGCCTAGAATTCTGTAGCCGAGACTACACTATCCAACAAACCTATCATTCAGAAAAAGAGATGAAGAATTTCCTAGACAAAGAAAAACTAAAGGAATTTGTGACCACTAAACCAGCTCTTCAAGGAATATTAAAAGGGACTCTGAATGGAAATAAGAGACCGAAAGTGACAGCAAAGAGGCAAGAAACACAAAAGAAGTAAAAGGGAGTATTTCTGTAAAAAAAACAAATCAGTGAAAGAACTCACAAAAGGGGATATAAAAGATAGTAACATATACCTAAAACATGAGGAGGAGAAGAGAGGAGAATGGGTTCAAACTTAAGAGACTATCACATAAGTTATAATGTTATGTACAGAAGAGGTTATATACAAAACTAATGGTAACATATCAAAAACCACTAATAAATATGCAGAGAACCAAGAGAAATAAATCACTAAAGATAATCAGCAAAATATGAAAGAGAAAAAGGATCAGAGATAGTTTTCAGAAACAATCACAAAACAAGTAATAAAATGGCAATAAATACATCTCAATAATTACTTTGAGTGCAAATGGACTAAAACTCTAATCAAAAGAGAAAGTGTGTCAAAATGGATTTAAAAAAAAGACTCATCTATATGCTTCCAGCAAGAAACTCATTTTAGACTAAAGATACCTGAAGACTGAAAGTGAGAGAGGATAGAGAAACATCTATAAAGCAAATGAATGTTTAAAGACAACTAGAGTAGCAATATTTATATCAAAGTAGACTTTGAAACAAGTACTGTACAAGAGACAAGGATACTATATAATAATTAAAGGGACAACTCAATAAGAAGATATAACAATTGTAAATATTTATGCACACAACATAGGAGTACCCAAATACATAAAACAAACATAAAGAACTAATCAATAATAATAATACAATCAGAGTAGGGGACTTTAATACCCCACTTACATCAATATATAATCCTAAGAGAAAATCAACAAGGAAACAATGGCTTTATATGACACATTGGTACAGACGGATCTAACATATATTCACAACATTCCACCCTAAAATAGCAGAATATACATTCTTTTCAAGTGCACATGGGGCAATCTCCAGAATAGGTCACATATTATACCACAACAAATTCAAGAAGATCAAAATCATATAGTTCATCTTTTCTGTTCACAGGCTATGAAACTGGAAATAAACCAGAGGAAAATATCTGGAAAGACCATAAACACATGGAGGTTAAATAACAAGCTACTAAACAATGAATGGGTCAACCAAGAAATAGAATAAATTAAGTGATGCCTGGGTGGCTCAGTTAGTTAAGTGCACAGCTGTTGGTTTCAGATTGGGTCATGATCTCGTGGTTTGTGAGTTCAGGTATCACATCGGGTTCCACATTAGCAGAGAAGAGCCGGCTTGGGATTCTCTCCTCCCACCGCCCCTCCCCCACTTATACACTCTTCCTCTCACGCTCCCTTTCTTGCTCTCTCTAGGTCTCTCAAAATAAGTAGATAAACTAAAAAACAAACAAACAAAAAGTATATGGAAACAAATGAAAATGAAAACAAAATGGTTCAAAACTTCTGGAAGGCAGCAAAAGTCATTCTGAGGGTGGTTTCTAGCAATACAGGCATACAGCAAGAAGCAAAACAAATCTCAAACACCTAACCCTGCATCTAAAGGTGCTAGAAAAAGAATAAAAACTAAAACCAGCAGAAGGAAGGGAAAAATAAAGATTAAAGCAGAAATTAATGTAATAGGAACTAAGAAAATAAAAAACTGAAACAACCCACAACAGATCAACAAACCAGGAGCTAGTTCTTTGAAAAAATTTATAAAATTGATAAACCTCTTACCAGACTTAACAAGAAATAAACAGAAAGGACTCAAATAAATGAAATCACAAGTGAGAGAGGAGAAATCACAACCAACACCACAGAAATACAATCATAAGAGACTGTTATGAACAATTATATTCCAACAAATTGGACAATTTAGAAGGAATAGATAAATTCCTAGAAACATGTAACTTCCAAAACAATCAGGAAGAAATAGAAACTGAGTAGCCTGATAACCAGCAAAGAATTTAAGTCAGTAATTAAAAAAAAACTCCCAACAAACCAAAGTCCAGTACCACATGCTTTACAGGCAAATTCTATCAAACATTTAAAGAAATATTAATACTGATTCTTCTTAAATTATTTCAAAAAAATAGAAAAGGAAGTAAAACTTCAATTTTATCAGACCAGCATTACCCTATAGCCAAACAAGAAAAAGACACTACAAAAAAGAGAGAGAAGGAAAGGGAGAGACCCAGAGAGAGAGGAGGAGAGGGGGAGAGGGTGCGAGAGAGAAAGAGAGAGAGAGGAGGAGAGGGGGAGAGAGAGAGAG
>NW_024080934.1:138391-190174 GCF_003009895.1 Hyaena hyaena | reverse complement strand
CATCCATCCATCCATCCACCACTGTCAGCCATCCATCCATCCATCCACCACTGTCAGCCATCCATCCATCCATCCACCACTGTCAGCCATCCATCCAATCAATCAATGTCAGCCATCCATCCATCAATCAATGTCAGCCATCCCATCTATCAATCAATGTCAGCCATCCCATCTATCAATCAAGCAAGATCATCAATAAATGTTATAAATAAAGGTCATAAATAAATGTTATAAATAAAGGTTATCAATAAATAAATGCATAAATGAATATATAAATAAATAAGTAAATAAACAAATTAAGGTCTTACTTGAGAAACTCACAGTTAACATCATCCTTAATGGGGAAAAACAGACCTTTTCCCCTAAAGTGAGGAACAAAACAATGTTCACTCTCACCACTTTTAATTAGCATAGTACTGGAAGTCTTAGCCACCGTAATCAGACAAGAAAAAGAAATAAAGGGCATCCAAATCATTAAGGAAGAAACAAAACTGTCACTATTTGCAGATAACATAATTCTGTATATAGAAAACCTGACAGATACCGTGAAAAAACTTCTAGAACTGATAATGAATTCAGTGAAGTTGCAGGATACAAAGTTAATCTACAGAAATCTATTGCATTTCTTTACACCAATAATGAAGCAATAGAAAGAGAAATTAAGACAATAGTCTCATATACAATTGGACCAAAAATTATAAAATACTTAGGAATAAATTTAATCAAAGAGGGGAAGGACCTGTACTCTGAAAACTATAAAACACTGTTGAAAGAAATTGTAGATGACACAAAGAAATGAAAAGACATCATGTTAATGAATTGGAAGAACTACTATTTTTAAAATGTCTATACATTTTATTTATTTATTTTTTTAAATGTTTTATTTAGTTCTAGGAGAGAGAGAGAGAGACAGCGTGAGCAGGGGAGGGTCAGAGAGAGAGGGAGTCACAGACTGAAACAGGCTCCAGGCTCTGAGCTGGTAGTCAGCAGAGAGCCTGATGCGGGGCTCGAACCCACGAACCGCGAGATCATGACCTAAGTGAAAGTTGGACGCTTAACCGACTAAGCCACCCAGGCGCCCCAAATGTCTATACATTTTAAAAGAAATCTACAAATTCAATGCAGTCCTTATCAAAATGCTGCCAGCATTTTTTCCCACAGAGCTAGAACAAAGAATCCTAAAATTTTTATGGAACCATAAAAGACCTCAAATAGCTAAAGGAGTCTTGAAAATGAAAAGCAATGCTGGAGGCTTCACAATTCTCGACTTCAAGCTGTATTACAAAGCTGTAGTAATCAAAACGGTTTGGTACAAAAACAGACATACAGATCAATGGAAGAGAATAGAAAACCAGAATCAAACCCATGACCTTATGGCCAATTAATCTTTGACAAAGCAGGAAAGAATATCCAATGGGACATAGACAGTCTCTTCAACAAATGGTGTTGGGAAAAGTAGACAGCAACTTGTACAGAAGTGAAACTGGACCACTTACTTACACTATGTACAAAAATAAATTCAAAACAGATTAAAACCTAAATGTGAAACCTGAAACCGTAAAAATCCAAGAACCGAACACAGGCAGTAACTTCTTTGACACCAGCCATACTAATATTTTCCTACATAGGTTTCCTGAGGCAAGGGAAATAAAAACAAAAGTAAACTATTGGGACATTAGAATAAAAAACTTGCACAGTGAAGGAAACCATGAACAAAACTAAAAGGCAACCTATTGAATGAGAGAATGACCTCACACCAGTCAGAATGAGTAAACCCAGCAACACAAGAAACAACAGGTTTTCGCAAGGATCGGGAGAGAGGGGAACCCTTTTGTCCTGCTGGTAGAAATGCAAACGGGTGCAGCCACTTCGGAAAACAATATGGATGTTCCTCAAACAATTAAAACTAGAATTGCTAAAAGATCCAGCAATTGCACTATAGTAAAACCTTAGTTTGCAATTATAATTCATTCCAGAAACATGCTTGTAATCCAAAGCACTTGCGTATCAAATTTTCCCATCAGAAATAATGGAAACTTAGATGACTCACTCTACAACCAAAAATATTCATATAAAAATGATTACAATACTGTAATATTTAATAAAGAAAATACAAATTATAAAGAAAAATAAACAAATTAACCTGTATTTTGAAAACCTTCATGGCTGGTGTGAGGGAGACAAGAGAGAGGAGGGTTGTGTAGGATGATTTTCACTATCCCTAGTGGAATCACTAGGTACAATACAGTATTAATACTCTTGTCATATACTATACTTAATGAAACTGGCAATAAGGCAGCAGAGGAAAGGGTCTATATCTGCAGGCAGCTTGACCTAGAACAAAGCAAAGCATTCATAAGCTTACTTTTGTATGGAAAAAATAAAGAGCTGTCCATACGTGCTTTGAAGAGACCAAAAACACAATAGAGCCAGTTGTGAGCACTTTCCAAAATCCTGAAAAAAAGAAAAAATATCACTGTTTTCTGCCAAACATGGCTTGAGACTGAGTATCCGAGTGTGGGAGATGATCACCCACAATCCTGCAGTGAGAGAGAGAAGAACTATTGGCTCAGTTGTGATCGTGTGACATTTGGCATCACGTATTGTTCTTATTACAAGACATCGTTTATTTATCAAGTTAAAATTTATTAGAAATGTTTGCTCATCTTGTGTAACACTTCCAGAACAAGTTACTCACAATCCAAGGTTCTACTATACTAGGTATTTATCCAAAAGATACAAAAATCTGATTCAAAGGGACACACGTACCCCAATGTTTATAGCAGCACTACCAACAATAACCAAATTATGAAAAGGGCGTAAATATCCATTAACTGGCAAATGGATGAAGAAGATGTGGTGTGTGTGTATATGTATGTATCTATGTATGTATATGTATGTATATATATGGAGAGAGAGATGTATCTATGTCTATC
This sequence comes from Hyaena hyaena, assembly GCF_003009895.1. Classification (NCBI taxonomy): domain Eukaryota; kingdom Metazoa; phylum Chordata; class Mammalia; order Carnivora; family Hyaenidae; genus Hyaena; species Hyaena hyaena. Next base: position 187,238 of record NW_024080934.1, on the reverse strand, counting down.
GATCTATCTATCTATCTATATATATATAGAGAGAGAGAATTAGTTGGCAGTCAAAAAGAATGAAATCTTGCCATTTGCAACAATATGGATGGAACTAGAGTGCATTATGCTAAGCAAAATAAGTCAGAAATTAAATATCACAATTTTACTCATATGTGGAATTTAAGAAACAAACCCGATGAGCTTAGGAGAAGGGAAGGAAAACTAAGATGAAAACAGAGGGAGGCAAACCATAAGAGAGAACAAACTGAGGGTTGCTGGAGGGGCTGGGTGGGTGGGGGGATGGCCTAAGGAGGGCACTTGTTGGGATGAGCACTGGGTGTTATATGTAAGTGATGAATCACTAAATTCTACTCCTGAAATCATCATTATACCATATGTTAACTAATTTAGATTTAAAAAAACATTTAAAAAATAAATACAAACTTAAAAAAAAATTAGTGGGCTTAACTCCAGGAGAGCCAGAGGGCAATAGGAAACAATTCTTGCCTTAAAGAGCCAGCATACTCAAGAGAGACAGCACAGAGCAGCAGACTGAAAGGCACCTGGGGTGTATGTGAAGGGATTTATTGACTAACTTTGTAATGTGCACTGGAGGGGCAGGGATCTGCGGGAGATTTCTCCAGGAACAAAAGTGCTGGTGGGCACCGTTTCTTTGCCGTCCCGGAGACTAAATCCCGCCTGTTTTGGGGAGAGAATGCTAACATTCTTCACCTACTTTGCTAGCACCGTGGGTCCCACCCTCGTGTTTTCCTGCAGACCTGCCCACCTGGGCAGTCATCCTTTCAAAATGGCTCCTGTCCCACCACATCTGAAACGCAGCCCTAATCTGGACAAGGGCCATACGAAAGTGAGTCCTGTCCTGGATGAGAGGGAGGGTATGGTGGGGAGATAACCCCACACGCCAACATGCCTGCAGTACCTGCAGCCAGGTTTCCCAGCTGGCTGCTCAGGGAGCAAGCTCTGAGCTTGGTGTGTGTCTGCAGCTGTGGTAGAGAGGTTACTGCAAATAGTCAGGTTGATTCCCCACCCAGCACACCAAGGAGCACATGGCAGCCACAGCTGGACTTTTCAACAGCACAAGCAGCAAACCCTGCAATGCACCCAGAGCAAATAAGCCAAGTCATTGCAGCCAGCTGGGCTGAAGGCAAATCGCATTTCAGCCACAACAAAAGGCACACACAGCCCACGCAGGAAGGCACCCTGGCACCTCTGGTTCTAATGACCAGGAGGGACTATACTATAGGGCACCACAGGACTTCTTTGACACAAGGCCACTACTTCTAAGACCAGGAGATGTAGTTGGCCTACCTAGTACATAGAAACAAACACAGAGAGTTAGACAAAATGAGACAGGATTAGGTCTGAAATTAAGGAATAAGACAAAAATCACAGTAAAAAAGCTAAGTGAAATAAAAGTAGGCCATATGCCTGATTAAGGGATCAAAGTAATGGTTATAAAAATACTCACTGGACTTGAGAAAAGAGTGAATAAACCCAGGGAGAACTAAAACAAAGAAAATTTATTTTAAGGAAAAAAAATAAGAATTCAATAATTGAAATGAATAACATACTAGAGCAAATCAACAGCAGATTAGAGGATGCAGAAGAACAGATCAAAGATCTGGAAGACTGTAAATGGACAGTAACCAAGGTGAATGGCAAATAATAATAGTAGTAGTAGTAGTAGTAGTAGTAGTAATAGGTTAAGGGAAGGAACTCTATGACATCATCAAGCCTAACAGCATTTGCATTATAGTGATCCCAGAAGGCAGAGAAGAAAAAGAGGGGAGAAAATTTATTTGAAGAAATAGTTTACAATTTTCCTAATGTAGGGAAGGAAATCAACAGCCACGTCCAAGAAGCATGGAGAACTCCAAACACCATGAATTCAAGGAGGTCCACTCTATGAGACACAATTAAAAATGGGAAAAAAAATTAATGTAAAGATATAATCTTAAAAGCAGCAAGAAAAACAGTTGCACACAAAAGAGACCCCATAAGCCTATCAGCTGTTTTCTCAGAAGAAACTTTGCAGGATAGAAGGGAGTGGCAGGGTACGTTCATAGTCCTTAAAGGAAAAAATCTACAACCAAGAACACTTTCTGGCAAGATTATCATTCAGAATTGGAGGGATAAGTGTCTCAGAGAAACAAAAGTTAAAGGAATTCATCACAACTAAACCAGCCTTATAAGAAGTGTTAATGGGAATTCTCAAAATGAAAAAAAAGGTCATAAATCACAGAAAATTCTGAAAGGAAAAAATTCCGTGAGTACAAGCAAACAAATAGTCAAGGTAGTAGTTTAATCAATTATAGAGCTAGTATGGAGGTAGTAAAATTTAAGAGTCATAAAATCAATTAAATCTACAAAAAGAAGTCAAGGGATACACAAAATAAGAATATGTAAAATATTGGGGCGCCTGAGTGGCTCAGTGGGTTAAACGTCCGACTTCGGCTCAGGTCATGATCTCACGGTTCGTGAGTTCGAGCCCCGCGTCGGGCTCTGTGCTGACAGCTCAGAGCCTGGAGCCTGCTTTGGATTCTGTGTCCCCCTTTCTCTCTGACCCTCCCCTGCTCATGCCGTCTTTCTCTCTCTCTCAGAAATAAATAAAAACATTAAAAAAAAAAGAATATGTAAAATATGACATCATATTCACAAAATCTGGAAGGCAGAGTAAAAATGTAATGCTTTTAGAATGTGTTTGAACTTAAGTGACCATCAACTTAATATAGACCACTACACACACAGAATGTTATATCTGGACCCCATGGTAACCACAAATCAAAAACCTAGGATATATATAAAAAAATTAATAGAAAGGAATCCAAGTATAATACTAAAGAAAGCTGTCAAACCACAAGGGAAGAGAAGAAGGGAACAGAGAACTACAAAACAACTGGAAAACAATGAATAAAAAGGCAATAAGTACAGACTTATCAATAATCACCTTAATAAATTGACTACATGATCCAATCAAAGGACATAGCATGACTGAATGGATAAAAACAAGACCCATCTATATGATGACTACAAAAGACTCACTTTACACCTAAAGACATACAGACTCAAAATGAAATGCTAGAAAAAGAATTCCATGTCAATGGTAGCAAAGAACAAAACAAAACAATAACAAAACCAAAAAACCAAGAAACAAAACAAAAGGTAGGGTAGCCATACTTATAGCAGATAAAATAGGCTTTAAAACAAAAGAAGATTACAGAGTAGGAAGATCCTAAGCTCAACTCCTCCTGCAGATACACCTAATTAGCAGATACACCTAATTAACACCCATATCGGTGTAACTAACCCAGAAAATAACTCTAACACTGGCAGAACAGACTCCATATTGAAAATGGTAGGTAGGGCAGAGACACGTCTGGAAATCACACTGTCTGTAGGAGAGAGGGACACTCCAAGCACAAAGAAAGGAGAGGAGCAGATCCCGCAACCCAGGCACAGACCTACCCTGGGAAGACAAATCCCCATAACATTTGGCTTTGAAAACCAGAGGGGATTAATTTGGTGAATTCTTATAATCGGTAGGGCTCAACCCCAGGAACTTAAAAAAATCAGTAGCTCTGCTCTCGGAGAGCAAGAGAGCTATAGAAAACCAAGTCTCTGCCCTTGAAAAGACAACATAACAAACAACTTCACTGATATACAGCATAAAGCAGCATTAAAAAAATTCTTTTTAATATTTATTTATTTTTGAGAAAGATAGAGAGTGCTAGCAGGGGAGGGGCAGAGAGAAAGAGAGAAAGAGAGAGAGAGAGAGAGAGAGAGAGAGAATCTGAAACAGGCTCCAGGCTCTGATCTGTCAGCACAGAGCCCGATGCAGGGCTCAAACTCGGGAATTGAAAGATCATGACCTGAGCCAAAATCAGATGCTCAACTGACTGAGCCACCCAGGTGCCCCTAAAGCAGCATTTTATAAAAATTTTATTTGAGAGGGAGAGAAGAGAGAGAGAGAGAATGAGAATCTTAAGCAGTCTCCGTGTTCAGTATGGAGCCTGACACAGGACTTGATCCCATGACCTCAGGATCATGACCAGAGCCAAAATCAAGAGTTGGATGCTTAACCATCTGAGCCACCAAAGTGGCCCTAGAAGCAGCATTTTGAAAAACATCTGGGGTATACACAAAGATTTATTTGCTAATTTCAAAATGGGAGCTGGAGGGGCAGAGAAATTTAGGGGACTTCTTCAAGAACAAAATTGTTGGCAGGCACAATTTCCTTCATCCATACCCTAGCACAGATACACAGACATCTGCAGAAACCAGAGCAAACACTCCCACCTACCTTGCTAACAGTGCATCCACACCTGTGCTCTCCTGTAGACCAGCAGCCTTTAACCTGCTATCTACAGGAGTTTTCCAAAGTGGCTCCATGTCACTTCCCACAGCATAGTAGAGGATTTTAACACCCACTGACATCAATGAATAGGTTGTCCAAACAGAAAATCAACAACAAGACTACCTTTGAAGGACACATTGGATCAAATGTATCCAACAGATATATTCATAACATTCCATCCTAGAACAGCAGCATATACATGCTTTTCAGGTATACATGGAACATTCTCCAGAACAGATCATGTTAGGACACAAAACAAGTCTCAAAAATTAAAAAAGATTGAAGTCATAACATGCATCTTTTTTGAACACAACACTATGAAATGAGAAATCAACCAGAAGAAAACACCTGGACAGAACACAAATACGTGGAGATTAAATAACATGCTACTAAATAAATGGGTAAACCTGTTAAGGAATCTGGTCTGGATCACCTGGAAGAAGAACCAAGCAGCACTTGGAGATCTTGGGAGGAGATTTATTTTACACTGATGGGCTCAGAGGAGATCCTTCTCCAGAGGTCCAAGACCAGAGCATTAGCAGAGGGAACAATTTATAGCCTGTTACTTCCGCATTCCTCATTAATCAGCGACAGGTGTTTCCTATCAGTCCTGTCGGCCATCTCACAACAGATCTTCCCTATCAAACCAAGAAATCAAAAGGAAATTAAAAAAAAAAATACATGGAGACAAATGAAAATGAAAACACAATGTGGAAACCCAGTGGTCCAAAGTCTTTGAGATACAGCAAACATGGTTCTAAGAGGGAAGTTTATAGCAAGACAGGTCTACCCCAAGAAGCAAGAAAGATCTCAAATAAAAAATCTAATCTTAAACCTAAAAGAGCTAGGAAAAAAGAACAAACAAAACCCCAAACCAGTAGAAGGGAGGAAATAATAAAGATTAAAGCAGAAATTAACAAAATGGAAACTAAAACACAATAGAACAGATCAATAAAATCAGGAACTGGTTCTTTAAAAAGATCAGCAGAATTGGGGCACCTGGGTGGTGCAGTCATTTAAACATCCAACTTTAGCTCAGGTCATTACCTGATTGATTATCAGCAATGGAATTGAATCAGCACAGAACTAACAGACAAAAGGTCAGGACCAGATGGCCTCACAGGTGAATTCTACCAAATATTTAAAGAAGAGTTAATACCTATTCTTCTCACACCATGCCAAAAAAATAGAACAGGAAGGAAGGCTTCCAAATTCATTTTATATACTGCTCGCATTACCTTGATACCAAAACCAGATAAAGATACTACAAAATAGAAACTACAGGCCAATATCTGTGATGAATGTAGGTAAATGAAAATCCTCAATAAAATATCAGCAAACTGAATCCAACAATACATTGGTCAATTGGGATTTATTCCTGAAATACAGAATAGTTCAATATCTGCAAGTCAATCAACACTGAAAAGTATAAGACAGCGATAAAAGAAATTGAAGACACAAATAAGTGGAAAAAATACCATGCTTATGGGTTGGAAGAATATTGTTAAAATGTCCATATTACCCAGAGCAATTCAATTATAGATTTAATGTAATCCCTATCAAAACACCAATAGTAGGGGCGCCTGGGTGGCTTAGTCGGTTAAGCGTCCGACTTTCGCTTAGGTCATGATCTCGCGGTTTGTGGGTTCAAGCCCCGCGTCGGGCTCTGTGCTGACTGCCAGCTCAGAGCCTGGAGCCTATTTCAGAGTCTGTGTCTCCCTCTCTCTCTGACCCTCCCCTGCTCACGCTGTCTCTCTCTCCCTAGCTCTCCTAAAAATAAATAAAAAATATTTAAAAAAAAAACACAAAAAAACAAAACACCAATAGTATTTTCATAGAACTAGAATAAATAATCCTAAAATTGGTATGGAAGCACAAAAGACTCCAAATAGCCAAAGCAATCTTGAGAAAAAAGAAAAAAAACTGGATTTCAAATTCTAGATTTCAAATATACTGCAAGCTATAGTAATCTAAACGATGTGGTACTGGCACAAAAACAGACACATAGATCAATGGAACAGAAAAGAGAGCCCAGAAATAAACCATGATTATATGGTCAATCAATCTATGACCAGGGAGGCAAGAATATGAAATAGAAAAGAGACCATCTCTTCAACAAATGGTGTTGGGAAAACTGGACAGCTACCTGCAAAAGAATGAAACTGGACTACCTTTTTTTTTTTTTTTTTTTTTTTTTACTCTTTGTGTCTTCGTGTATGGTATAAACAAAGATAAAAGACCTAAATGTGAGATCTGGAACTTATAACACTCCTAGAAGAGAGCCCAATCAGTAATTTCTCTAACATTCGCAGTAAAAACATTTTTTCTAGATAGGTCTTCTTAGGAAAGGAAAACAAAAACAAAATGAGACAAAAACTATTGGGACTATAAGAAAATAAAAAGCTTTTCATAGCATAAAGATAAGCAATAAAAAGCATAGGAAACCATTAATAAGACAAAAGACAATCTACTGAATAGGAGCTCATATTTGCAAATGACATATCTGACAAGACACAAATGATGTATCCAAAATATATAAAGAGCTTATATAATTCAACATCTAAATAACAGGTTATCTTATTGAAGGACATGGGCAGAAGACATGAAGAGACATTTCTCCAAAGACATCCAGATGGCCAATAGTCACATGAAAAGATGCTCAACATCACTCATCATCAGGGAAATGCAGATTAAAATCATGAGACATAGCTTCACACCTGTGAGAATGGCTAAAATCAAGAACGCAAGAAACAGCAAGTGTTGATGTAGATGTGGAGAAAAAGGAACCTCAATGCACTGTTGGTGGGAGTGCAAACTGGTGCAGTCACTGTGGGAAATAGTATGGAGTTTCCTCAGATTAAAAATATAATTGCCATATGATCCATCATTCCTATACTAGGAATTCACCCAAAGAATACAAAAACACTAATTCAAAAAGATGTATGCACTTCTATGTACATTTCAGCCCTATTTAGAATAGCCAGGATATGGAAGCAACTCATGTGTCCATTCTAGATAAATGGATAAAGAGGTGGTATAGGGGCACCTGGGTGACTCAGTCAGTTGAACGTCTGACTCTTGATTTCAGTTCAGGTCATGATCTCACGGTATGAGCCTCACATTGGGCTTTGTGCCGTCAGCGAGGAGCGTGCTTGAGATTCTTTCTTGGGACTTCTTTCCCTAAGATTAATTTAAGATAATCACTGAGAAATTATCAAACTCTCATATTTAATTTTGGTCCTGTTTAGCTGTTTCTCCAATTCTCTTCAAAATTCACCTCAGACATGTGACCAACTGCCTGTAACATGACTCTGGTCCCCAATCCCCTTAAAAGCCATGCAGTGAAATAAACAAAACCATAGTCACAATATTTGACTGAAACTCAGGGCCAGCTTTGTTTTTGTTCTTTGTTTTTGTCTTTCTTCTGAATACTGTACACAGATTTTGAAAATATGCTAGAAAGTTTTACACATATTTTAAGGACACTTGGTATAAATATGGTAGTAGTTTATTATAAGTCTTCCCAGGACCTCTTTTGAAAGCCAGAGGGAAAAACAGTTTTTTAAAGTCACAAACCAAATTTTCATGAAACTAGGAAACAGAAAATTCCTAAATTTAATGGAAGTGTTTTCAAAATCAGCTGAGTTCAGCAGTATTCTTCAGAAGTCTAGGCAGAAGGCAGAAATGAGAATAAGAGCAGAGCATAGAGGGATGTGGCAGCAACAGTCCTCAAAAATCATCAGCAACAGGTACTTTCCAGGGCAGCAGGACTGCATTTTGAATGACACCTGCTGTGACAGGACCAAGTTTGAAGAGGTTTCAAGTGTTGGAAAAGAGAGGGAGAAAGGTGAAAGATGCCCAGGGGCATCCAGAGTAGGAAATATCAAAAGGAGCAACCAATGCACACTATCGAAAAATGAAGGGATCACTTTTTCAGGTAGGCACAGCATTGGGTGAAACATCTGAAGGAGTGCAAAACAGACTATAGATATCACACAGAACAAGATGATGTACAGAGAGGCATACACAGAGATGCCATATTTAAAGAAAAAAAGCAAAGGGCGCAGAGAAAATATTTGAGGTCGTAATGACTGAAAACTTCCCACATTTGATGAAAACATTTATCTACCAAATGAAGCAGCTCAACAAACTCTAGGTGAGATCAATTTAAATAGATCCCCACCTAGACACATCATATCGAGACTCCCAAAGACACAAGAAGAAATTTTTGGACAAAGCAAGAGAAAAAACACAAATCACCACAAAGGAGCCCCACACGATGAACAGTTGACTTCACCAGAAACAATGGAGGCTAGATGGTAGTGGGATGATAACAAAGTCAAATAAAAATTACATTTCCAGCAAAACTATCCAAAAATGAAGGTGAAATAAAGACAAACCCATGTTTTAAAAAGACTAAGGGCATTTGTTACTAGCCGTTATGACTCTATAATAAATTCTAAAAGACAATTTTCTGGCTGAAAATAACGGACACTAGACAGTACCTGACATCCTCATGAGGAAATAAAGAGCACCAGCAAAGGTTATCATAGTGGGTTAGTATCCTATGGCTACTGTAAAAAAATTACCAGGGGCGCCTGGGTGGCTCAGTTAAGTGTTCGACTTCTGCTCAGGTCATGATCTCACAGTTTGTGGGTTTGAGCCCCGCATCAGACTCTGTGCTGACGGCTCAGAGCGTGGAACCTGCTTCTGATTCTGTGTGTGTCTCTCTCTCTGCCCCTACCACACTCCTACTTTGTCTCTCTCTCTCTCTCTCTCTCTCAAGATTAAATAAAAAATTTTTAAAAATTTAAAAAATTACCAAAACCTAAGTTTAGGCCACTAATGGCCTAAAACAAGGCAAATATATTATCTCATAATTTTCAAGCTTAGAAGTCCAACACAGGTTTCACTGGCCTAAAGAAATGGTGATGGCAGGTCTGCATTCCCTTCTGGCAACCTCTAGGGGAAATCCACCAAATTCCCTTTTCCAGCTTCTAGATGCTCTTGTATTCCTTGAATCATGGATCCCTTCCTATATCTTCAAAGTCAGAAATGGTGGGTTGAAACTTTCCATATCATATTCCTCTGACCTCTTCTTCTGCTTCCTTCTTCCATTTTAAAAATACTGATTGCGGGGCGCCTGGGTGGCTCAGTCGGTTAAGCGTCCGACTTCGGCTCAGGTCATGGTCTCACGGTTCGTGAGTTCGAGCCCCACGTCGGGCTCTGTGCTGACAGCTAGCTCGGAGCCTGGAGCCTGTCTTCGGATTCTGTGACTCCTTCTCTCTCTGACCCTCCCCTGCTCACGCTGTCTCTATCTCTCTCTCAGAAATAAATAAAACATTAAAAAAAATTTTAAAAATACTGATTGCACTGTATTCACCTCACTAATGCAGCGTGACCTCCCCTATCTTAAAAGTCTGCTGGTGAGCAGCATTCATTCTTTCCAAAACCTTAATTCCTCTTTACCATGTAACCTAACATAACCACAGCTTTCAAAGATATGATAAGAACATCTGCGAGGAGCCATTATTCTGCCTACCACACATAAGTGAATATAGAAGATGATATAAATATATTTTTTGTTATTTGTCCTTTTAATTGATATAAAAGACAACTGCATAACATAATAAGGATACAGCTATATCGATATATTCATAATATATAAAGATGTACTCAATAATTATACACAATAACAACACAAGGAGGGGAGAGGGAAGAGCTATGTGGAAGAATATATATTACAGGAATTTAATATTATTTTAAACTAGGTTGTTTTATGTTACAATGCATATTTTAATCCCCAGAGTAACCACTAAGAAAATAATTGAAAAATATATATAGTAAAAAGAACAAAGGAATTAAAATGGCACAGCAGAATGAATCCATTTAGCACAAAAGAAGGTAATAAAGGGGTGGGATGAAAAATGTCATGAGATATGTGAAGAAAAATCTTTCACTAGAAGAGGTAACCCCTTCCTCTATTCCCCAACACCTGCCTAATCACATGCCAGCAGCTGGTCTAGAAAAGTACAGGTAAATACAAATTCATCAAATATGAATTACAAAAATAAATGATAGTATATCTATTTTTAAAATTCTATACAATAAGAAAAATATGGGAAAATATAGCCAACCTTACCTATAAAAATTAAAGTCCATCAGAAAACATTGCCACAGAGCATCTAAGATTTGCATTCAAATAAAGTTACATTTATGAAGATAGAGTGCAAGGAATAAACAGAATTGAGAGAAGGGACATTAGATGTTAATGATATGATAGATAACAGGAAGAGAAAGAGGCAGGACTAAGGAAGGAAAGCAAAAAACAAAATAAAATATAAAAAATAAATTATTTAAAAGCACAGGGGAAAACAGATATTATGAAATGCACAGTAAAAGACAGATAGGAATGAAAACGGGAGAGGAAGAAAAATAAAACCAAAATAGAAAAAGGGATCAAAGGAATTGGAAAGAAAATCATAGATATGGAAGACAGGCATAGAATCCAACAGAAGAGAGTCAAAACAATGGAAAGGAATATGCATTTGAAAATATAATTATAGAAAATATTCCTTTAATATAAAATTTAAGTCTATGTATTGAAAAGACACTCTGTGTATCACGGAACATTGGTCCCATACCAACAACACAGGCACATTTTAGTAAAGTTATAACCTGTAAAGAAGAATTCATTTGGAAACCCAAGCAAAAGGATCATTGGGGCACCCGGGTGGTTCAGTCGGTTAAGCACCGGACTTCAGCTCAGGTCATGATCTCACGCGTTCGTGGGTTCAAGCCCCGCGTTGGGCTCTGTGCTGACAGCTCAGAGCCTGGAGCCTGTTTCGGATTCTGTGTCTCCATCTCTCTCTGCCCCCTTCCCTGCTCATACTCTGTCTGACTCTGTCTCAAAAATAAATAAATGTAAAAAAATAAATTAAAAAAATTAAAAAAAATTTTTTTTAAAAATAGAAAATCAGGCTGATATCACATTATTCAATAGCAACATTCAATGCCAGAAGATAGTTTAAACACTGATACTCAAGCAAAGTATGAATCAGCCAAGTTTTACTTAAAAAAATTTTTTTTTAAATATTTTGAGAGAGACAAGGGGAGGGGCAGAGATAGAGGGAGAGAGAATCCCAAGTAGGCGCACACCATCAGTGCAGAACCCCACCTGGGACTCAAACTCTGGAATGGTGAGATCATGACCTGAGTCGAATTCAAGAGTCAGATGTTCAACCTACTGAGCCACCCAGGTGTCCCTCAATCTAACACTTAAAAAAATTATTCTTTTGTACATATGTAGTATTATCATATATATTTGTATACACAAGTAAAAATTGCTAGGAAGGCGCCTGGGTAGCTCTGTTGATTAAGTGGCAGACTTCAGCTCAAGTCATGATCCTGTGGTTCTGAGACTGAGCCCTGTGTCAGGCTCTATGCTGACAGCTCAGAGCCTAGAGCCTGCTTCAGATACTCTGTGTCTCCCTCTCTCTTTGCTCTTCCCCTTCTCGTTCTCTTCACTCTCAAAAAGAAACAAACACAAAAAAATTTTTAAAATTGCTGAGTTTTACTTGTTTCAACTTTATACAAGGCATCACATTGTATGTAATCTTCTGACTTCATTGTCATATATTATTACCATATTTCATTGAATATAAGGCCCTATTGAATATAAGATATAGCATTATTTTATGTAATATTAGATATTACAATTTTACACATGTCAAAATGAAAAAGATGAGAATAAAACACAGCACATTGCTAAGATTAATCTCTATAAGGACCCCTAGGTGGCTCAGTTGGTTAAGTGGTGACTCTGGATCTGGCTCAGGTCATGATCTCACAGTTCATGGGTCTGAGACCATGATGGGCTCTGAGCTGATGGTGCAAAGCCTGCTTGGGATTCTGTATCCCTCTGACCCTCACTTGCTTGTGCTCTCCTTCTCTCTCTCTCTCTCAAAATAAATAAATTGATTAAAAAAATAATCTCTAACTGTAGATTATGGCTACAGATCATTAATTTTGACTGATGTAAAAAATTCAATTTGAGGGGTGTCTGGGTGGTTCCGTCGGTTAAGCATCCAACTTCGGCTCTGGTCATGATCTCACAACTTGTGGGTTCGAGCCCAGTGTTGGGCTCTGTGCTGACAGCTAGCTCAGCCTGGAGCCTGTTTCAGATTCAGTGTCTCTCTCTCTCTCTGACCCTCCCTGCTCACGCTGTCTCTCTCTCTTTCAGAAGTAAACAAAACATTAAAAAATTTAAAAAAATTCAATTTGAGGAATATACTTTAATTTACTTATCTGTTTGCTTTCTGATGCCCATTCCATTTTTGCTATTATAAACAGTGCCGTTATGAACATTCTGAAATATGCAAGAGTTTCCCTCGAGTAGAAGTGAAATTTCTGGGTTGTAGAGTAATAAATGTTTCATTTTGCAAGTTGTTGCTAAACTGTTTTCCAGTGGTTACACCAATTTATACTCTTGCCGGAAATAGAGCTCTTGATCACATTTCTTCCAACAGTGAATACTATCAAACTGTTTTGAACGTTCTAGAATGCAGGGAATGATGTTTATGTGTACTCTTCTTACAGAAACTACTAGAGGAAAAACTATCACCAGAGAATGAAGGGGAAAGCCTCAGTAAAAAGACTTCTTATTGAAGGCAAATATATCTACCTAGAGATAGAACATTAAAAAAACATAAAAAGGGATTGTGGGGAAGACGGTGGAGAAATAGTGAGTTCCGTACTTCCCGCCTGCAGCTCTCAAAGTTGAGTTGAAGCCAAAGATCTCTGAACCGCAAGAGTCTGGGAGGAAAAGAGACTGAGTCCACTAAGAAGACAGACTTAGAGATGCATGATTGCAAACTGGGGAAGATAAGAACAGGCTGGAACACGGAGGCACGGAGGGGAGGGAGCCCCCACTGCGGAGAAGGAAGAAAAAGAGCAGCTGGGAAATCTTAGAAAGGTCCCTGGAGAAGAGAAACACACACACACACACACACACACACACACACACACACACACAACCTCTGCCCGGGACAGAGAGGGATGATATCATCCCATCATCCCTTCTCTAACCTCAGGGCTTTCAGAGAGAGATCCTATGGAGCTTTCTTTGAGCCAGGTGTCGGGGGTCCCAGAAATTTCTTCTGGGATACATGGTACGCAAGGGATGGCAGTTGCAGTCGGCATCAGAAGGAACTAGTCCCCTACTGGATCCCCTGCTAGGAAGTGCCCTGGTTTGGGGGATTACATTTTGGGCAGTATCATTAATGCACATGGAGTAAGAGCTGGAAACGAGGCTGGGTGCAGGACATAGAACACGGCCCACCTTGGCTGCATGTGTGGCACAGTGAAATCGGATGGAAAAGAGTGATTTGCAATGCCTGGTTCGAGAAGGGACTGGTGGTCGACATTTTTCTCCCCACAACCACCAAGGGGGACCTGAGGGACCCACAGTGGAGGCAAGACCAAATAATTATTATTAGCAAATCAAATTCAACAGCATATAAAAAGAATCACCACCATGATCAAGTGGGATTCATTCTTGGGCTACAGGGCTGATTCAATATTTGCAAACAATCAATGTGACACATCACATTAACAAAAGTAAAGATAAAAACCATATGGTCCTGTCAATAGATTCAGAAAAAGCATTTGACAAAATACATCATCCTTTCTTAATAAAGACCCTCGAGAAAGCTGGGATAGAAGGAACTTACTTAAACATCATAAAAGCCATTCATGAGAAGCCCACAGCTAATATCATCCTCAATGAAGAAAAACTGAAAGCTTTCCCGTGATATCAGGAACACGACAGGGATGTCCACTCTCACCACTATTGTTTAACATAGTGCTGGAAGTCCTAGCATCAGCCATCAGACAACAAAAGGAAATAAAAGGCATCAAAATTGGCAAAGATGAAGTCAAAATTTCACCTTTCGCAGATGACGTGATACTCTACATGGAAAACCAGACGGACTCCACAAGAAGCCTACTAGAACTGACCCATGAATTCAGCAAAGTCACAGGGTAAAAAATCCTTGTACAGAAATAGGTTGCACTTTTAAAAATTTTTTAATGTTTTATTTATTTCTGAGAGAGAGAGAGAGAGAGACAGCTGAGCAGGGGAGGGTCAGAGAGAGAGGGAGACACAGAATCAGAAGCAGGCTCCAGGCTCTGAGCTAGTTGTCAGCACAGAGCACGATGCGGGGCTCGAACCCACGAACCATGAGATCATGACCTGAGCCAAAGTTGGACGCTTAACTGACTGAGCCACCCAGGTGCCCTTTGGTTGCTTTCTTATACACCAATAATGAAGCAACAGAAAGAGAAATCAAGAAACTGATCCTATTCGATGGGCATGGAGGAGGACCCTTGTGGGGATGAGCACTGGGTGTTATGTGGAAACTAATCTGACAATAAACTATTTGTAAAAAAAAAAAGAAAAGAAACTGATCCCATTCACAATTGCAAAAAAAACAAAACAAAACAAAACAAAAACAGAAAATACCTAGGAATAAACTTAACCAAAGATGTAAAAGATCTGTATGATGAAAACTATAGAAAACTTCTGAAGGAAATTGAAGAAGACACAAAGAAATGGAAAAATATTCCATGCTCATGGATCGAAAGAACAAATATTGTTAAAATGTCAATACTTGGGGCGCCTGGGTGGCTTAGTCGGTTAAGTGTCCGACTTTCACTTAGGTCATGATCTCGCGGTTCATGGGTTCGAGCCTCACGTCGGGCTCTGTACTGACTGCCAGCTCAGAGTCTGGAGCCTGTTTCAGTCTGTGACTCCCTCTCTCTCGGACCTTCCCCTGCTCACACTGTCTCTCTCTCTCTTCTAGAAATAAATAAAACATTAAAAAAAAATGTCAATACTACCCAAAGCAATCTACACCTTCAATGCAATCCCAATCAAAATTGCACCAGCATTCTTCTCAAAGCTAGAACAAAAAAATCCTAAAATTTGTATGGAACCACAAAAGATTCTGAATAGCCAAAGTAATATTGAAGAAGAAAACCAAAATGGGAGGCTTCACAATCCTAGACTTTAGCCTCTACTACAAAGCTGTAATCATTAAGGCACTATGGTACTGGCACAAAAACAGACACCTAGACTAATGGAATAGAATAGAGAAAGATAAACAAATGTATGGCCAATTAATCTTTGACAGAGCAGGAAAGAATATCCAATGGAAAAAAGACAGCCTCTTTAACAGATGGTGCTGGGAGAACTGGGCAGCTACATGCAAAAGAATGAAACTAGATCATTTTCTCACACCATACACAAAAATAAACTCAAAATGGACGAAGGACCTGAATGTGAGACAGGAAACCATCAAAACCCTAGAAGAGAAAGCAGGAAACAACCTCCTTGATCTCAACTGCAGCAATTTTTTTACTCGACACATCCCCAAAGGCAAGGGAATCAAGAGCAAAAATGAACTATTGGGACGTCATCAAGATTAAAAGCTTCTGCACGGCAAAGGAAACAATCCATAAAACTAATAGGCAACCGACGGAACGGGAAAAGATAGTTGCAAATGACATATCAGATAAAGGGTTAGTATCCAAAATCTATAAGGAATTCACCAAATTCCACACCCGAAAAGCAAATAATCCACTGAAGAAATGGGCAGAAGACATGAACAGACACTTCTCCAAACAGGATATCCAGATGGCCAACAGACATATGAAATGATGCTCAGTGTCCCTCATCATCAGGGACATACAAATCAAAATCACACTGAGATACCACCTTACGCCAGTCAGAGTGGCTAAAATGAACAAATCAGGAGATTCGAGATGCTGGCAAGGATGTGGAAAAACAGGCACCCTCTTACACTGTTGGTGGGGATGTAAACTGGTGCAGCCGCTCTGGAAAACAGAGGTTCCTCAAAAAATCAACAGTAAAACTCCCCTATGACCCAGCAATAGCACTGCTAGGAATTTACCCAAGGGGCACATATACCCCAATATTTATAGCAGCACTTTCAACAATAGCCAAATCATGGAAAGAGCCTAAGTGTCCATCAACTGATGAATGGATCAAGAAGGTGTGGTTTATCTATACCATGGAGTACTACATGGCAATGAGAAACAATGAAATCTGGCCATGTGTAGCAACATGGATGGACCTTGAGGGTGTTATGCTGAGCGAAATAAGTCAAGCAGAAAAGGATAGATACCGTATGTTTTCACTCATATGTGGATCAGGAGAAACTTAACAGAGGACCACGGGGGAGGGAAGGGGGAAAAACTAGTTAAGGAGAGGGAGGGAGGCAAACCTTAAGAGACTCTTAAATACGGAGAACAAACTGAGGGCTGATGGGGGAGAGGGGAAGGGGGGTGATGGGCATGGAGGTGGGCACTTGTTGGGATGAGCACTGGGTGTTATATAGAAACCAACTTGACAATAAACTGTAAAATAAAATAAAATAAAATAAAAACCCATAAAAATTAGGATTACAGAATAGAATTTAAATGACATATGATCTGACATTTAAAAAAGATAAAACTTTGAAATGGAAAAATAAGAGGGAGAGAAGTAGAATAAGGTTGCTGGTTGCTTCATCGATAAAACCTATGAATAAAACCAGGAGACACTGATAGTTGAAAAAAATCAAGTTTTAGAAGTATAATATATTTAACAATACAAAAGTCAACACTAAGACAGGCAATGTCGACTAAAATTGTGTAACGGAGGGAAGGAATGAAGGGGGAAGAAGAAAACAGAAGAAACATAAGAAAACAATTTCAAATTACTTACATTAGGAAAACTACCTAGTATAATTAAGGTACCTAATATATTAGAAAAACTACTATATTAACAAAAGTACCTTTTTCTAAAGAAAAAAGAATAAAGGTATTAAATAAAGATATAATCATATAGCCACTAAACAAGAAGAAACATCACACAGAAGAGACATTTAAAATGTTACATAAATGATATTATAGAACTAAAATTAACCATACCAGGAAAGTGAGTTTACCTAGTAGAAGAAAAAAATGGATTCTCAGACTGAGTTGTTGTGCCTGAATCGCGAGTCCCCTGAGACCTCCAAGGAGCCGACACCGATGCAAGTACATAAGGGTCTTTATTACAAGCTCGAGCAGGGGCTCACCCGTCAACTGGCGCAGTGGGTGAAGCCCCGAACAATAGCGAGCAGGGTTTTTATGGAGGTAAGGGACAGGGGTGTTACAGTGCACACGCTGTATGCATAGCATCATCACATAAGCACCAATCATAATTGTACAGCACCCATGGTAACAGTTTTGACCATTCAGTATCTGTGAGGCGTCCATTACTTTTGGCGGGACCCAATCATGACCTTTGAGAATCCTTTGAAAATGACCAATTATAAGGTGAGCTCAAAGGGCCTACGTGGGGTTTAGGCAAGCGGTGAGTGATTGGCTAGTTTGTACGGACTAACTACCTGCAGTTCCCAGCCCTGACCCAGACCACAGGAATGTTACACATTTCTTTTGATTGGCTGATCCAAGGGTGATCCGAGGGTGGCTTCAGCTGAAGCTTTTCCTGGAACTGGGCTACGTGCAGCCTGAGGTTGCTCTTAATGGAGGACTTAATTTCAGGCTCCTCAGAGTCACGAATCCAGGCTATGTACCCAGTTCCTAGGGTGATATATAAAAGTAACCCTGAAAACAAAAATTATTCGGAGAAGTTAAAAATAAAAAAGATCAACCAAGACATAGCAGAAAAGAGCAAAACAAAGAAAATAGACATTGCAATATAATATCAGAGAAGGTAGAAGTCAAGCCAAAAAAAAAAAGCAATAATAAAGCCACTTTTTAATGCTAATACATACAAACCACAAACTAACAGTTATGAATATCTCTGTATTAAATAGTATAACAGAAATGTGGATTAAAACAGTGGTTAGAGGAGACACAAGGAGAAATGGGGAGACAGTAGTGAGAGACTTCATTTTTCTCTGTCCAAGTCAGATCAAATGGACCAAAATCAGATGTTTCTGCTTCTGGATATGATGGAATTTGCGGCAGGAAAATACTCCTGCTGAGAATAACTACAAAATCCAAATAAACTTAGAATCATATTTTCTAAGGCATCAGAGAATTGCAAAAACAAACAGCAAACAGAAGACTACAGTTCTAGAGATTAGGAGAAAGAGAACATTTTATAAAGGAGCGGAGAATCTGCAGTTGCCTTTTTCAGGAGGTTTTATGCCAATTCTAGGTATGGGCTAGAGACTGAGGGTCTGGGCTTGGTCTCTCCTGGGGAGCCAGAGAAACTCCTAGAGCTTTAGGTAAGCATTCAGGACTGATGTTAGGGTCGGCAGTTGGTTAGCCTCTAACGGGATACCTGGAGGGCAAGAAAGAGGACTTCGTGGCCAACTCTCCGGGAAATGAGAAGCCTGTGCTGGCGGTGTCCCACAAGAAGTGGAATCAAACCAGACTGGCCCCAGACGCCTGGGGTCATGAGAGGAAGCCCCTGACCAATTAAGAAGAAAAGGCAGGAAACCTTGCTTTGAAGAAACCCTTGCTCCAAGTAAATATTCCAGCCCCTAGTTAACAACTATCCATAAAATATCCCCAGGGCAGGCCGGTCTCTCTTCTCCAACTTGGTCTCTCCCCTCCTTCCCCCACCCTCTCAACCTCCCATCCTGTTCCTCCCATTCGGTCTCTCCCTGTCCCTTTCCGTCTTTTTCTCTGTATGTAAAATGTGTTTGTTTATGTGTGTTTGTACACACACACACACACACACACACACACACGTGTTGACCCTTGAACAATGCAGGGGTTGGAATGTTGGCCCCCCTCTTACAGTTGATTATGTAAATATAACTTTGACTCCCCAAACGTAACTACTGATAGCCTAATGTTGACCAGAAGCCTTACTGATAGCACAATCGATTAAGATATATATTGTATATGTATTAGATACTGTATTCTTTCAATAAAGTAAGCTAGAGTAAAGAAAATAATAGAAAATACATTGATAGTACTGCATCTATTGGAGAGAATCCATGTATAAATGGATCGAGGCAGCTCAAATTCATGTCGTTTAAGGACAACTGTATATACATATATATAATCAAATGCTTTTAAACTCCAGCCTTATCCTTTGCTATTACCCTGAGGACAACATTTGTAATCTTATAAAAGCATGCACTGGAAATAAGATCCATCATAAAGAAATGCACTTTACAGCATTTTAAAAATTTAGCTCTTTAATTATTAAAGTGTATCGCTACTCAGTGTGAGTATAGTTTGACTGTGTTGATTTCATTCCGTTATAAAATCTCCCAGGGTCTTTGTCAAACCTGACTGACAGCATAATCCATTACTCTAATTTAGGGGTGCTCTGCATTGCAGAAGAAAATTAACAGTGTCACCAAATAACCATCGTCAAGTGACAACTCAACAAAAGACCTAGGGAGGCAAATGCCGGTGTTATTGTATTACACAAGCAATCCTGTTCTTGTGTTTAAATCCCACAGTCAATTCTAAATGCAGGCATCTCTGAAAATCAGATTTCCAAGTTGAATATAAACATGAGATGGGTAAAAATAGAGCCTGGGGGCATAAGGCATATCCAAGCTTATGAATACTTTTGAAAGAGACTGAGAAACAGCTTTGTAACAATGCAAGTTGGTCATGCACATGAAACTGATCTCAGTTGCAGGAGTTTGGAGAGCTGACCCATGCAGCGAGTAGAACTGAGGTAATGTCTGAATGTGTGAAAAATTAATTCAGCCATGGTTGCAAATGGTGTTGTATGCCCATGTAAATATATCCTATAAATTTGTCCTTTTCATCTGTGAAGCTTTACATATTAAAAAAATAAAACAAGACAAGGATGTTCACTCTCTCCACTTTTATTCAAACATAATACTGGAGGTCCTAGCCATAGCAATCAGACAACAAAAAGAAATAAAAGGCATCTAAATTGGTAAGGAAGAAGTAAAACTGTCACTATTTGCAAATGACCTGATATGTAGAAAATCCAAAGGACTCCATCAAAAAACTACTAGAACTGATAAATGAATTCAGTCAAGTTGCATGATACAAAAATCAATGTACAGAAACTTGTTGCATTTCTACACACTAATAATGAGGCAGCAGAAAGAGAAATTAAGAAAACAATCTTGTTTACAACTGCACCAAAAATAATAAAGTACCTAGGAATAAACCTAACCAAAGAGGTGAAAGATTTGTACTCTGAAACTATAAAACGTAGATGAAATAAATTGAAGATGACATAAAGAAATGGAAAGAAGTTCTATGCTCATGGATTAGAAGAACAAATATTGTTAAAATGTCCGTACTACCCAAAGCCATCTACAAGTATAATGCAATCAAAATACCAACAGCAATTCTCATATAGCTAGAACAAACAACCCTAGTATTTGTATGGAACCACATATTCTGCTATTCAGGAACAGCAAAAGCAACCTGGAAAAAGAAGAATAAAACTGAAGGCATCACAATCTCAGATTTCAAGATACACTACAACGCTATAGTAATCAAAACAGTATAGGAATGCAAACTGGCACAGCTGCTGTGGAAAACAGTATGAGGCCTCTCAAAAACTTAAAATAAAACTACTTTATGATCCAATAATCACACTACTGGGTATTTAACTCCAAAATAGAAAAAATATCAATTCAAAAATATATTTGCAGCCCTATGTTTATTGCAGCATTACTGACAATAGCCAAAATATGGTAGCAACCCAAGTGTCCATCATAGATGAATGGATAAGGAAGAGGTGGTATGTACATACAATGGAATATTATTCAGCCATGAAAAAGTGAAATCTTGCTACTTACAACAACATGGACGAATCTAGAGGGTATGATGTTAAGTGAAGTAATCCAGTCAGAGAAAGAGAAATATGTTATTTCATTCATATGTGGAAGAAACATAACAAATGAACAAAATTTTAAAAAGAGAGAGAGAGATAAACCAAGACTGGACTTTAACTCTACAGAATGGAGAGCAAGTGGGTGGGGGATGGGTGAAACAGGTGAAGGGAATTAAGAGTACACTTATTTTGATGAGCACTGAGTAATGTATAGAATTGTTGAATCACTTTATTGTACACCTGAAACTAATATAACACTGTACATTAGTTATACTGGAATTTAAAAAAATTTAAAAATGCCATGGACCAGTAAAATTATAATACTTTATATTAGTTTAGATATTATGTTATTAGAAGAGGTACATTAAACAATCACAACCTATGGGATATGACTTTTTTTTTTAATGTTTATTTATTTTTGAGAGCAAGAGAGTACATGCAAGCAGGGGAGTATTAGAAAGAGAGGGGGGACAGAGGATCCAGAGCAGGCTCTGTGCTGACAGCCCTTTGTGGGGCTTGAACTCACAAACCATTAGATTATGACCTGAGCCAAAGTCAGACACTCAAGTGACTGAACCACCCAGGCACCCCTGGGATATAATCTAAATGCATATTTTTACCTTCCACTTGCTTTTTAAGTTTTATCCACTGGAGGTTGTTTAGGTGAAAACACCCAGCGGGGCCAATGATTTTCTGATTGCTTTTAGGTAATGATAGGCCCCACAATCACTTTATAATGTGAAATCTTAACCCAGCTCAAAATATTAATCAAATTTGAGACTTTTCTTGCACCTACTCTCTACCAGGGCCTGTGCAAATCATTTTTAATTGCTGCTATAACACATTACCACAAACTTAACAGCTTAAAGCACACAGATTTATTAGCTTACAGTTCCAGAGGTCAGAGGTCCCAGTAATGTTTCACTTGGGCTAACATGAAGATAGTGGCTGGGCAGCATCCCCTTCTGGAAGCTCTAGGAAGGAATCCATTTCCTTGCCTTTCTAGAGACGATCTGTATTCATTGCCTCTTTCTTCCACCTTCAGAGCTCAGTCTTTCTCACACCGCATCATTCGGATCCTCTCTTCTACCTCTCTCTTCCATTTTTTTATGGAACCTTGTGATTATATTGAGCACACCTGGATATGCTCCCTATTTCAAGGTCAACTGCTTATTAAACTAAATTGTGTCTGAAACTTTAACTCCCCTGTGCCATGTAACATTACATACTCACAAATTCTGGGCATCAGGATTTAGATGCCTTTTGGGGGTGAGGGCTGTTATCCTGCTTACCACAGCCTGTTCTACAGCAGCCAACCTAAGGACAGCCAGTGGTGAGGATTAGCATGAGGACGGAGGCTATGAAAGAGCAGGAAAGGAACTAGCATCATCAGGTAGTTGTAGCTGGTTTAAGTTGTACCATATTGTTTAAACTCAGGTTGAAAGAAGAGGGTGAAAGCCTGTCAGATGAAGGCACATTGAGAGAGTAAATAATCTGTTTCTTTAACTTGTTTCCACTTTCAGAGAATCTCTGGCAATAGTGCCCAGTCACAACTCCATTAAAGGGCTGGTTCAGCTGGGATGGCCTGGAGCACTGATGGTAAGGCTTCCGCCTCACTAAAATGCATTGGAAATATGGTGCCAGGTAACGGAGGTTTCCCAGTACAATTCCTCATTGAACTTGAAATGAAAACTTTTCTGTTCCTACCAATGTAGACAACACCCTCATGAAGAAATAAGCACTTCTTGTTATCTACGGATGCTGAAGATTCTGTTTTCTGTGAAAGTACCACCAGTCCTGACACCACCCAGCTGAGGGCTGTTTGACATCAGCAGCTGCAGGAAGATAAAAACCATGAAACTGAATTTGTAGTTTTGGCTATTGGGAATGACCAACATTGGGTTACCTGGTTTGGAAAACTGTGTGTAATAAATTCATAGGAAAATTTCATTTTGAAAATAAGAAATCATTAAATAAAAAATTAATAAAGTCAGTTTCTCTCTAGCCTCACCAAATAAATATATATATTTTAAATGTTTTATTTATTTCTAGGAGAGAGAGAGAGGCAGTGTGAGCAGGGGAGGGTCAGAGAGAGAGGGAGTCACAGACTCTGAAACAGGCTCCAGGCTCTGGGCTGGCAGTCAGCACAGAGCCCGACGCGGGGCTCGAACCCACGAACCGCGAGATCACGACCTAAGCGAAAGTCGGCCAGACGCCCCCCTCACCAAATAAATATTGAGCAAATATTTAAATGTCACTAGATTAAAGGGGAGACCAAATAATCGAACTTTTAAAAATTTTGATTGCAACAGAGCAAGTAAATAATTCAATTTCAAGTGGGATATTTTAAGTCCCACTGAATTCTTCAATATAGCTGTTACCAGGAAGTTTTCCTTTGGGGGGGACCTTAGAATATGTGAGCTACCAATGATAAAAACCACCATCAGTAAAGTACTATGCTAAGTGCTAGGGTTTCAGTAGCAGTGGGACACTGATTCAGCTCCAGAAGTTTATATCACACAATTACTTGATTATAAGTGGGATAAATGATTCACAGTTGACATAAGGGTCCTAAGAGCAGAAAGTCTCCTTTGAGAAAATAATATTTATGTTCCAAAGTGAAGATGAAGAGGTTTATTAGATAAAGGGCAAGGGGAAAGAAGAGAAAATAGTATCTGTGAACTTCCTGGAGAGAGAAAACTGCAGTGAAAATTGGAGGCAGTGAAGACAGACAGCTAGAATGTCGTAAGGAAATAACACAGAATGAGATAGTTGAGGCAGGGCCAAATCACTCAGGGTCTTTTGGGCCATGTCAGCAATTCATTTATACCCTCAGGTTAGTGATCCAATCAAGATCTGCATTGTGAAAAATCTTTCTGCCTTGTGTGTTGAGGAGTCGGTGAGGTCAGTGAGGTTAAGCACAAAAATAGGTGTAATATGTCAGATTTGGGGGTTCTAGAGTATTCTAGAAAAGGGATGGTGGTGACCTACACTCGAGTGACACAGAAAGAAATAGACAGACTCAAAATATTTTTGGAAGAGAGAATCAGTGAGAGATGGTGTTTGGGTGTGAGGAATGAGGAAGTAAGTACTGGGTGACTGGTAGTACCAATCAAGAAACACTGGAGTGAGCAAAGTTGGGGGAGGAAGGGACAAATTATGATTTCCATCTGGACACGTGGAGTTTATTCCCATGACCCTCAAGAGGAGGTAACGTGTTCTAAGTGTTTGAATGTCAGAGGAGTCCAGGGTGGTGACTAAAGTCAGAGAGTAGAAGAAGGCCTAGGATCAAACTTGGAAGAAACTTTTTTTTTTTTAATATATTTTTTTTATTTATTTCTATGAGAGAGAGAGAGAGAGACAGCGTGAGCAGGGGAGGGTCAGAGAGAGAGGGAGTCACAGACCGAAACAGGCTCCAGGCTCTGAGCTGGCAGCCGGCACAGAGCCCGATGCGGGGCTCGAACCCACGAACCGCGAGATCATGACCTAAGCGAAAGTCGGACGCTCAACCGACTAAGCCACCCAGGCGCCCCTACTTTTTTCTTTTTTTAAAGTTTGTTTATTTATGTTGAGAGAGAGAGAGAGCGAGAGCATCCTAATCCTAAGCAGGCTCCATGGGAAAGCAAGGCTTAGTCCCATGAGCCACGAGATTATGACCTGAGTGGAAATCAAGAGTCAGACACTCAACCAAACCACCCAGGTGCCCCAGACTTGGAAGCACTTTCTGTACAACGAATACCTGATTAATGAACAGACTTTTAAAAATTAAATAGAGGAGAATGACCCAGAAGGGGAAGGGAAGGAACAGCTGGATTTAGGGGCAAGGGGTGCTTTGTTATGGGAAACTATAGGAAGAGAGATTTGAAGAAAAGAGGATTCCAGTGAATAAAACCTGTCACTGGTTAGAATCAGAAATAGGAAGCGAGTGTAGGAGCGCTGACGATACTGAGTCCATCTCTGGCCCTCCTTCGTTGTGTATGCTCAATGGTCTCTCTGAGTTTACATGTCCTGGGCCCCTCGGAGATTAAGTGACTATATGAGGGTTTCAGTTGCTTCACATCCTTATTGACACTGAGTATTGTCAATGATTTTGATTTTAGTCATTGTATGTGAAAGTAACCTTGGATTTAATTTGCATTTCTCTGATCACTAATGATTGAGCATCTTTTCCCATGCCATTTATGTATCTTTTTGGACATGTTTCTGTCCAAATCTTTAACTCATTTTTATTTTATTTAAAAATATTTTTTTAATGGTTTTTATGAGAGAGAGAGACAGTGTGAGCAGGGGAGGGTCAGAGAGAGAAGGAGACACAGAATCGGAAGCAAGCTCCAGGCTCTGAGCTAGCTGTCAGCACAGAGCCTGTCACGGGGCTTGAACCCATGAACCGTGAGATCATGACCTGAGCCTAAGTCGGACGCTCAACTGACTGAGCCACCCAGGTGCCCCTCTTTAACGCATTTCTAATTGGGTTGTTTGTCTTCTTATTATGAGTTGTATTTTTCCTCCTGAGTCATTATTATTAACATTTCTTTATATATTCTAGACACAAGCGCTTTATCAGGTATGTGTTTTTAGAAATTATTTTCACCCAGTCTATGGCTCATTTGTCTTTACATTTTCTTAATATCATTTTTTAACAGCAGAAGTATTTCACTTAATCATTTTACCCATTTGCTTTTTAAAAAGTATTTTGTGTGAGAATCTTTGCCTAACCCAAGGAAGGTCACTGTTACGTGTCGAACTGTGTTTTCTCATGTTAATATGTTGGAGTCCTAACCTCCAGTACCTCAGAATGCAACTGCATTTGCAGACAGGGTCTTTACAGAGGTAGTGAAGTTAAAATGAGGTTATCAGAATGGGTCCTAATCCAATATGACTGGTGTCCTTATTAAAAGAGGAAATTTGAGGATAGATAGAAGCATGTAGGGACAACTAAAGCCCATGACCAAAAGCCAGAGACTGGGGTGATGTGTGGAATGCTGGCAGAGTTCTAGGAAAGAGAGGCATCAGGCTGATTCTTCCTTACAGCCCTCAGAAGGCATTAACCTTGCTGACCCCTGGATCTCAGCCTTTCACCCTCTAGAACCGTGAGATAATATGTTTCTGCTGTTTCACCTTTTCGGTTTGTGGCACTGGTGGTAAGAGTCACCAACAGAAAAACTATGATTTTCTCCGATTTTTTCCTAGAAGTCCTGTATCACTTTTGTCAGATCAGCTCAGCAGAGGTGTTTTCTGAAAAGGAGTCTGGGAGATCAAGATGATTTCAGAGTGAGTTTAAGGAGCTGGGTGATGCTGGGGGCAATGAAGTTTTTATTGGAATAAAGAAATTCTGTCTTGCGTCTGGTAGGCAGAGAGAAGAGGATTTCACCTTTGTGTAAACTAATTTAATTGAACTAAGATGCCATGAAAGTTCGATATCTGTCTCACTATATTTTAATGAATTAGGAATATAATTTTGGGAGGCACACCTGGCTGGCCCAGTCAGTGGAATGTGCAACTCTTGATCTCAGGGTTGTGAGTTCGAGCCCTGTGTTGGGTGTAGAGATTATTTTATTTTTATTTTTTATTATTTAAAAATATTTTAAATGTTTGTTTATTTTTGGGAGAGAGAAAGAGACAGAGTATGAGCAGGGGAGGGGCAGAGAGAGAGGGGGAGACACAGAATCCAAAGCAGGCTCCAGGCTCTGAGCTGTCAGCACAGAGCCCAACTCTGGGCTTGAACCCACAAATTGTAAGATCGTGACCTGAGCTGAAGTTGGAAGTCAGATGCTTAACCGAAAGAGCCACTCAGGTACCCCTAGAGATTACTTTAAAGTTAAAATCTTAAAAAAAGAAAAAGAAATACAAATTTTTTTGGCCCCAAACCTACAGTTTGCTGAAACATTACTTTTTTGTTCAATTCTGAGGAAACTTGCTGCTTCTTCACAGGTAGTGTTCAAATAGATAGTTTTGGAATTAAGGAGTAAAATGTTGAGATGGATATTTAGTAGCTAAGAGAGGCAATGAAACTTGATAGATTTTTAGCAGAGGCCACTAGCTGAATTGTCTCAGGTCTCAGAAGCGTTTGCTTATCATCCTTTATTCAACTGATCTTGAAAACACAGGGAATTCGGGAAATTCAACTAGAAACTACAGAGGGCTCACCATACACTCAGCATTGTCAGGATAAGAAGGCTTAAGATGAAGACCTAGTGCTTGCGAAATCTGTAGTGCACTAGACTCCAGTCACTGTGTCTATTTAAGGACATCACTCCTGAGTTTTCCTGGCTTTTTATGGCAGTCTTAGGGGGAATCATTGCCCATGTGGGACTCTCAGTAAAGAATTAGAAGCATGCTAGATGGCAGGAAATGCCAATTTATTAAAAAAAAAAAACAACACAAGATATGGGATGAAAATGGTGATATCTCATTTCTGCAAGTGAAACAGAAGGGGTATTATAATTATGTTTTACAAATGAGGACTGAATTAGAGAGAGGCTAGAAAGGACATGCATACCAGATTATCAATATTATTGGTATTGGCAATATTTAGCCAATGGTTTCAATTAAAGTTCTTTTTTAAATTTTGTATTATACCAGTCACAAGCATCTTCTCTTTTATTACAGAATTTTGTTTGTTCATGGGAATGTACAAAAGATTATTGTTCAGCAAATGTCTAATCTTTCCATTCCTCCAACCACTATGGGTGCTGTGCATATCCTCCTCATCCCGTTGTGCTTGACCTTGGACTTAGCCACCTGGTTGCTTTAGCTAATGAGATGTCAGCACGTGTGGGTAAAGGCTTGAAATGTGCTTGTGATTTGGACTTGCTTTCCTGAGATCCTGCCTTTAACCTAGAGAAGACCATGCCATGGATACCGCTAATCTAAGAAAGGCAAGATTCAAGGAGCAGACCTGGACGCAGCCTGTAGCTGGAAGTCAGTCCCAGCTAAGCCCGGTCCATAACACGTGAGCCCACCAATGTGTGAGGGAGCAACATATGGCTGCAAGCCCCTGAGATTTCCAGGTTATTTGTTAAGTATCATTGGTTTGGTAATATTAATTCATAAACTTGTAGAGAGCCAAACTTGTAGAGAGCACAAGGTAGCACACAGTGCTTACGTATCTACATAGATAGGACACAGAATAAGAGTGGAGGCTGAATGGTTTGAAGAAATGGCACACGACTGGAAATCATGAGACCTGCGTTGTAGTGGTTTTTCTACCTTTAATAATGATAACTTAGGGCCGTCTGGGTGGCTCAGTCAGTTAAGCGTCCAACTTTGGCTCAGGTCACGATCTCACAGTTCATGAGTTCGAGTCCCACCATGGGCTCTCTGTTGTCAGCGCAGAGCCTGCTTTGGATCCTCTGTGTCCCTTTCTCTCTGCCCCTTTCCTGTTAGTGCTCTCTCTCTCAAAAATAAACAAACATTAAAAAAATAATAACAGCTTACCCTGTGAGGTGCTGATTATTGGGGCAGGTATTTTTCTTTCTTTTTCTTTTTTTTACATGGCAGGTATTTTTCTAACAGTTTTATTAACTCATTTATTTATTAACAATTCCATGAGGTAAGTTTATTATTATTCTCACCTTGGAGATGAAGAAACAGAGATTAAGAAAGTAAGTGAGGTCTCACAGCTAATAAATATCTGAACTGTGTGATTGGGACCTAGACAGGCTGGATGCTGTCATGTGCTATCCAGATACTGTGGTCACAGCTGAGGCACCCATTTACCCAGCTGCTGGGAGAGTTGGCTCCTGAGGGCTCTCAGCTGAGTCTCTGGGAACTGCCCTTGAGCAAAGAGAGCCACCTCACGCAACGTTATATATTTTCTCCAGTGTTTGTCCATATGTGGCTCAAAGCCTGGTCAAAACCTCTTTGTCCCTAATGTAGGCAACTTGAAATCCCTTTCCCAACCTAGAGCCCTCTGCAAGATCATTAAATCTTTATAGCTACTTCACCTCTGCCCAATCCTGCTTCCCTCATTTCCTTACAGACACTGGTTTTGAAAATGCTCCCCAACAGACTTGCATAAAAATATCCATCTCCAAGTCTAGATTCAAGGGACTCTATCTGACAGAGCAGTATTCCAGAGTCTGAGCTCTCAGCCACTGCCTGATAAATTTGGGTCACCACACTGGGCTTCAGGATAAAGTAGGGATGATAATACCTATCTCCTATCTCGGTGAGAAGATCAAACTGTGGTAGCAATTTACATTCATTTTCACTTTGGAATGTGGCTATCTACTTCTGCCCCAGGCTTTCCCACTTCACAGAAACTCTTTCCGCTGAGCTCATTCATCAATGACTTTTAATGGCAAAACCCAACTGATGTTGTTTATACTGGACTCTGTTGCATTTGATTCTATCATCACTTGTGAACTTGATCTTTTTATTTTTATTTTTTTAAAGCAGGCTCCACATCCAATGTGGGGCTCAAATTCACAACCCTGAAATCAAGAGTTGCATACTGTACCTACTGAGGCAGCCAGGTACCCTGAACTTGGCCTTTTGATGATTGTTTTCTACAGGATTCCAACCCTCCCTCCTTTGTTCAACTACCACCTATATAGGCATGGCTTCGTACCCCCAACTTCTTGCTTTGGAATTGTTCCATAAGTAGTTGGATATGCATTGTTGCTTGTTGTCTCCCAACTTCCTCAAACTCAGCATTTCAGAATGGAAGTCACCATTTTCTCCAGTAAACCTGCTCCTCTTTCTGTATTTTCCTTTCATTGGTGACACCATCTTTCCAGACCACCATTCACATGCAAGGATATTTTTCTTGAATAATTCCTCTTCCTCACCACTCTATGAAATCAACAAGTCGGGCTAATTTGATCCACACCCCCCAAACTTCCCCAATATGTCCTTTCTCTCCATTCCTTCTGTCATTGCCTTACTTGAGGCCCTCATCATCTCTCATCGAAACAACTGCAGTAGCTTCCTCAGGGGCCTTTTTGCTTTCAGCCTTCCTTTCTCAAAGTGATCATCCAAACCACAGCCCACATGATCTGCCTAAAAGGAAAATCTCATCATGCCATTCTTCCACTTAAAACTCTTTAGCAGCCTCCCTCCCCCACTTGTCTACAGAATAGTCAATCTTCTTATAATAAAAAGCTCTTTAGTGATCTGACCATACAGAACTGTGGCTAAGATGTGGGTTTTTAAATCAGAGAGTTGGATTAGATTCCTGACTCCACTGCTTACTAGTGGTGTGGCCTTGGGCGATACATTTCACCTCTCCAATAGAATGGAAATATAATAAAGTTATTTACCTGAGGCAGGTGCTCACCAAATTTTCACACATGCTATGTTTTCTAGCTTTTCTTGAAGTGAGGTTGGGGCCATGTGACAATCGAGTGGGAGTAGACTTAATGTGAGGCCTGTAACTCTCCTCCATCTTGGTCTTTTCTTGCCATGACAAGCCAGGGGGCTCATATTCCTGGTGGCGTAACTAGTGTGGCCAATTCCTTCTTTACCTGTCAGGGCCACACACTGGACTGTGAGTTCTCCAAGGACACACAGCACTTCCCTGTGGTAACTCCAGCACTGAGCAGTGCTTCATCCGTATCAGGTGGCTAACAAATGTTTGCTGAATGAGTTGCCAACCACTTTGGACTTTGGAAAATGGGGTATCCTTTTCTTAAAAAGGTGCAGAATAGATTTATGCCCTCGTGTTAATTTGCTAGGGCTGCCATAACGAAATACCACAGACTGGTGTCTTAAACAACAGAAATTAATTTCCTCAGTTTTGGAGGCCAGAAGTACAGGGTCAAGGTGTTGACAGGTTTTCTAATGCTGAAGAAACAAGGAGGAAATGCTCTGCTGTCATGTTACCAGGAGTAAATCTGCTTTTCCCGAGGCGAATCAGCTGTATGTTTAAAGTTTCCAAACACAATCGTCCTCAAACAATCAGAATGGTTGAATCTGAAGGGGATGGGAGTCTTCAGCAGACTGGTACTTGTGTGCAGATTGTTTGGCTCTCATATATTTATAAAAAGGTACGTGTGTCACCAGGCATCTGGGAGTATTTGTACAATTTTAAAAACAAACTAGAAAAAGTATGTTGACATATTGTGACAGGTTCACAGGAAAAACCCTGGAGGCGATTATCGACCAGTGAGTCTTTATCCCACCGGCCGTCGTTTCCTGTCTCTCCTCAGCCGTCCGTACAGCTATTCATTACCTAGCAAAGTGTGACGTCATTTGGAAACTTCCAAGACTTCACTGTGCACTTCTTCCTGAAGCTCATATGTTGACTCTTCAGGATTCATAAATTAGGATGTCGAGTTCAGTAAATTAAGTAAAACTTCAATTTTGAGTTAAAGATAATGTCTTCCCCTCTTTCCCTCTCAGTCTGTAGCCTGTGCTTCTGGGAGGGTGAGGAGGTAGCCCCCTTTCCCCACAGTGATTTCATTTCCTAGAACATGGGAAGAAGCAGGGGAAAGGGAGCAGGAGATTCTTATTTGAATGGTAGTTTTTGTACTCTCTGGTCCTGGAAGAAGTCTATAATTCCTTCCTGTGGGCACCTTCCTGATTTGTTCGGTATACCCTTTTATCACAACCCTTTTTTTATTAAAAAAAATTTTTTTAATGTTTATTTATTTTTAAGAGAGACAGAGCACAAGTGGGTGAGGAGCAGAGAGAGAGAGAGAGGGACAGAGAGAGAGGGAGACACATAATCTGAAGCAGGCTCCAGGCTCTAAGCTGTCAGTACAGAGTCCAATGTGGGGCTCGAACCCACGAACTGTGAGATCATGACTGAGTTGAAGTTGGACGCTTAACTGACTGAACCTCTCAGGCGCCCCTATTTTACTTTTATTTTATTTTTTTACACAATTCAGTGAATTAATTGGGCCGATAAGAACCTTTTAAAGCGGTTGTTATGCTCTTTTAACATGTCTTCACCAATATTTAAGCAATTTTCTTGCTTTCTGGTACATGGTATTCAAGATTCACTTTCTTGAATTCATCCCTGGACCAATCTTGCAATTAGTCATTTGCCCAAGGAGACTTGATTCCTTTTAGTGGGAATGGTTTTTAGAAATCAAGATTTGGACACTATTTGTATTCATTGCTATCGGGATCGTTGCTATTAGACCCTTTCAGTGGACAGAACTAGAACATATGTATTTCTTAAAATGACTGAATCACTGAATTACTCAAACCTGTGACAATGTGGATGAATTTCAAAAACATTACAGAGTAAAGTGAGCTTTAAATAAATGGCCTAGGAGCGCCTGGGTGGCTCAGTCGGTTAAGCATCTGACTTCGGCTCGGGTCATGATGTTGCAGTCTGTGAGTTCAAGCCATGCATCAGGCTCTGTGCTGACAGCTCAGAGCCTGGAGCCTGCTTCGGATTCTGTGTCTCCCTCTCTCTCTGCCCCTTCCCCACTCATGCTTGCTCTCTCACTGTCTCAAAAATGAATAAACATTTAAAAAATTTAAATAAATGGCCTATACAGCAGAGCCAGAAGCTGGAGTTGTGACTGGCTCTGCTGAGCAACACCTGGATCAGCTACACCACAGCCCACCTTCAGATCTGCGAGAAATGGAAAGGCGGTTTTAGCAAGCCGCCGAGATTTGGGGATTGCTTGTTTTACAGCATTATTTTAGCCAAAAGCTGCCATACAGAAAGCCAAGAAAGTGTATGGTTTTGGAAGTCAAGAAAGTGCTTCAAGTACTGCTGTTAAATCTATAACACTGTAGACTGGGAATTGACATTGAATTTAGCCACATAGCATTATGTACTGATACAGAACAGTATCAGGGGACTGCGGGTGGCTGGATGAAATGTCTGATTAGGGCAGGTTTAAGGAAGAATAGGCTTTGAGGAATTGGAGACAGTTTAGGAAAATCTTTTTAGGATATTTGGTGAAAGGAAATAGAGCAGGAGCTGGCAGGGGAAGTGGAGTCCGAAGTTTCGTTTTAATTTTAGGATGGGGGGCATAGCAGCATGCTGATGGGTGAGTTCCAAAGAAAGTAAAAACCGAAGGTGGTGATGTCAGGGGTGAATTGCTGGGCAGCATCCTGGAGAGGGCAGGGGGCATGGAATCCAGTGCCCCCCAGGCTTCTTAAGAGTCTCTGTCAACCCAGCATCTCTCTCAGTGCCATATTCTCCACGAAGTACAGTTGAATTGACTGGCGTTGAGCGTACGTTCCAGAAGACTGGTACCTAGCAGTAGGGCACCGATGGTGCTCAGGCTGAACCTCAACTGCTAGTCTCTGCTCAAAACCTGATGTTGGCCTCATGCCTGACAAATACTCTGATCAGCACTTTCCTCCCTGATTCCAGACCGTTCCACTTGGGTACCACCTATGAAAGAGTGGCAAATTTCACTTACATAGAAAAAAAAAAGAATGCTTGGCCAGCCACTGCAGCTTCCATGTGAGACACACATGCCAAACTGTTTTGATTCTTCGATCAGATTCATTCTGATTGAATGAATGAACTGTTTTGATTCTTTGATCAGATTCATTCTCAAAATGGAATTCTTACCTCCCTATAAAATATCTGTTTTTCCCCCCAATAAAAACTTTATTATGCATCATCCAGTTCCCTAATGATAATCGGAAATCACTGTGATCTGTAACTGTTTCCTGCATACTCCGCTATAGCCATCTTGTGAAAGCTACATAGTATTTTGTTCATGCCGTTAAGCACCCACAGATTTCTGGGATGCTCATTGAGTGCAAAGTGCTGGCTACCAACTTCTCAAGAATGCGGTGATGTGACTTGCCTCATATCATCCTCCTTAGAGTCAGAGTCCCAGTAGGAATGTAACACATACTGACCTGACTATTCTGCATCCAATCATTCAATGGCATGGGACAAAAATCATAGATACATGGGTGAGCATTCACAGCTGAAGGAGGAGTGCCAGCTTCACAACAAACAAATGAAAAGCAGGACATGACATTAAATTTGAATTTCAGAAAAAGCATGATCATTTTTTAGTATGTGTATATCCCAGATATTGCGTCCATCTTGAGAATCAAATGATCCTTCAATTTGTGGCACTGCCCAGCTGGCTTACCCCTGGAGGTTTTGGCCACTTTGAAATATCTCTCTCCTTCTAGAATACGTGCTCTGCCCCAGTAGCAGCAAATGTTTTGTATTTTTGGAATTAAAGGTTAAGAAATGGAATTAGGTCCCCAGGTTGCAAGTGTGGAGAAAGATAAAAATGAAAGCTGAAGTGAAACCAGGCAGAAATGGATAAAATATCAGGTCCTCCTGTCCCTCTCCCTAGCTGCCCTTCATATTTTCACCACAGAAATGCAAATCTCTCAGCACCAGTTATCAGCATATGTCCCCAGATGTGTCACCCTGATTTTGGAAAGGACAGTGTCACTGGTTGTGCCCTTGCTGATGGGAAAGCAAGTCCTCCACCACCCTTCACTTTCACGGAGGCACCAGCACTGTCACACCAGATAGGTTCTGCCCAGTGCAGTTGTCTAGGTTGGAGACTGATTCCTGGTGCTCCCTACCCCACCATCTTCCCAGTCCTTGGCCACATCTGTTTTGCTTAATTTTCAACAGTTCAGCTGAGCTGAAGAGAGCCAGAGTAGCTAAGGCAACAAGTCCAAATGAAAAACAATCAAGACTTTGAACATTTACTTTGATAGTATAGGCATAGAGGCAAACCAGAGAAAGTGCTGAATCTGCCTTGTTCTATTTTTCCTGTGGGAAGGCATGTGGGTCTAAGGATCAGGTGGATCACTGCAGATCCACTGCTGAGGAAGCCCTGAACAAACCTCTTGCCCATTCGAAGGAGGGCTGAATGTAGACCAGTATTGAGCACTGAATCAGGGTGGAGAAAAATGAACGGAAGATGGTCAACCTTTTCTTTTATTGGATAGATCCAAAATAATTTCCAGTCCTTTTCGGTTGGTAGATTCATCAAGGGTGAAAAAAAAGGAGGGGGGTTGGGGGGGAGTGGGGAAAGCAAGCTTATTTACCAGTAGAGAAGAAAGGAAAGGGGGGGGGGAGATAGATATTAGAGATAGGAAAAAAGTACTTAAGCGGAAGGTAATATTTAAAGGAAAATAGTATTTAAAGTAATTCTTGGGGCGCCTGGGTGGCTCAGTCAGTTAAACGTCTGACTCTTGATTTCAGCTCAGGTCATGATCTCACAGTTTGTGATATGGCAGCATGGAGCCTGCTTAGGATGCTCTGTCTCCTCTCTCTGCCCCTCCCCTGCTCAAGCTGTCTCTGTCTTTCTAAAAAGTAAATAAATAAACTTAAAAAATTTTAAAGTAATTCTTTAGTGTTTACCTTTGATGAGAAGGATGAGAAAAATAAACCAACTAAATTCTAGTAGGACTTTAGTTCACATAAATTAGTTTGTAATTGCTGTGTAATACTTCTGATCCGTGTGCCCTATTTGTGACCAGTAAGTTCATCGTGTCTTATTAATATACTTTTTTTCCTTAGAACAACAGAGGTTGCATGACATTTAACATCCAGATAACATAAGGCAGGGCACAAACTGCTATTTTCACTTTTAAACATCTATGTTTTGGGTCAAGTAATTCAATGAGGACATAGTTTATTTTATCTTTTTTTTTTTTTTTTAACATTTATTCATTTTTGAGAGACAGAGAGAGACAGAGTATGAGTGGGGGAGGAGAGATGCAGAATCTGAAGCAGGTTCCAGGCTCTGAGCTGTCAGTGCAGAGCCTGACGCAGGGCTAGAACTCATGGACCGTGAGATCATGATCTAAGCCGAAGTAGGACACTTAACTGACTGAGACACCCAGGTGCCCCAGAGGATGTACGTTTTTAATCACTTAAGAAAGAAAAAATGCAGAAAGAGAAAACACAGAGGGAAACCCCAGTCCATATGGAAGTGGATTATTTCTTCTACCCTGATGCACTGGTCTCCACCCATGTTTATCTAGGCCTGTACTTGATCTAGATTTAGTTCCATGGCTGCTTTGAAGCTTTAATTAAATAAGAAATATTTTCAGGTTAGGGTATGAGACCCCATCTTTAACACTACAGGTTGTGAAACCTCACTCTTCACATACAAACATTTAAATGGTTAATACAGTAATTATCACTATTATTTTCTATTATTTCCCAAATAATAGAAAACCAGTCACTGTTGTTTTGCAAAATGCCATGCACAGCACAAGTTGCTGATTCTGAAGTGAAGAAACCTCGAATGTGTAATTTCCCTGCAGAGATAATCTTGTGCACTTGAAGAGACTAAGGTCGCCTGCAGGGAATCCAGGTGGTTTCTATTCTAGTGCATCATTTCCTGCTGGCCCTGACCTGCAAGAAAGCTGTGCTTTTCAGCTGTTCTAAAAATGGTATATAATGGAGTTGGTAAGAAAAGTGTTTTTCTTCCAATTTTTTGGTCATGTGGTAAAATACACATAACATAAAATTTATTATCATAACCATTTTCTGGTGTAGCTCACAGGTATTGAGTACATTCATATGGTTATGCAACCATCATCTCTACCCATCTCCAGAATTCTTTTCATCTTGCAAAACTAAAACTCTGTACCCATTCACCAATAACTCCCCATTTCCCCCTACCTTTAGCCTCTTGAAGCCACCGTTTTACTTTCTGTATCTGTGCACCTAATTACTATAATGTTAACCTTAAAACTAAATCTGCCAGTTATTTTACCAGCAAAAATGGGTGTGTTTGCGAATAGCAGAGAACTACAAGACCAGAGGCAAATTTGGAGAACAAAGGAAACGTATGCTCTTTTAGAGAGGAGAGGGGGAAATTGGGAAGGCTGTTAAAAACATTGGAGTAAACCAGGAGTTCAAAGTATAGTGGCTTTTTATCAGCTGAGCTGTTAACAGTATTTCATTGCCTGGGCTGTTACCAGGGGAGGAGGATCTTTCTTCCTCTTACTGGGGTAGTAAAGTAGGAGTTAAAGTAGTATCCATTTGCAAGGTACATCTTTTCCTGTTGGGTCTGCAAAGAACAAGGAGCTGTAGGGCGTAAGAGCTCCCCCTGCTGGATTCCCAAGTCCATTTTAAATGAGATTCTCTTTCATTGATTTTCACAATCGTTTTCTCATAGGAGTGGAATGATACAGTATTTGTCTTTTTGTGAGTGGTTTATTTCCTTTAACATAATGTCCTCAAGGTTCATCCATGTTGTATCACGTTTCAGAATGTCCTTCCCTTTTAAGGTGGAATAACACTCCACTGTATGGATATACATATTTTGCTTACCCGTTCATCTACTGGTTTTTTGGTTGATGGTATTTGGTACCGGTATTTGGGTTGCTTCTATCTTTTAGCTAATATGAATAATTCTGCTTTGAACATGGTTATACAAATGTCCCTTTGAGACCCTGCCTTCGATTCTTTTGAGTATATACCTAGAAGTGGAGTTGCTTGATCATGTGGTCATTTTATTTTCAATTTTTTGAGGAATTGCGATACTGTTTTCCATAGCAGCTGTACCATACATCCCATCCAACATTTGCACAAAATTTCCAATTTCTCCACATCCTAATCAACACTTGTTATTTCCTGGTTTTTTTGTTGTTGTTGTTTTTTGTTTTTTAAAGCAGCCTTACTAATGGGTGTAAGGTGATATCTCATTGTAGTTTTGATTTGAATTTCCTGATGATTAGTGATATTGAGCATCTTTTACATGTGCTTAGTGGCCATTTGTGTATCTTCTACAGAGAAATGCCTATTTAAGTCCTTTACCCAATTTGACTCAGGTTGTTACTTTCTCTTGTTGAGTTTTAGGACCTCCCTATATATTCTGGATATTAATCCCTTACCAGGTATATGATTTGCAAGTATTTTCTCCCATTCTGTTGATAGTAACTTTTGATGCACAAAATTTTTTAATTTTCATGAAGTCCAATATGCCTATTTTTTTGGTTATATTCCCTGTACTTTTGATAGCATATTCAAGAAACCATTGCCAAATCCAATGTTGTGAAAACTTTGCCCTAAAGAAACTTTTCATTGTCATAGAATCTTAGAATACTTGCCTAACCAGCTCAACACCACTTTAGTAACATGTCTTACTACATCATTAATCCAGTCACCTGGCCTATACAAGAGGACAAGATGCCTAATACTTTGTAAGGAAGACAGCACTGTTAGTGACAGAAAGTCTAGGGAGATTAGAAAGTCTTTTTATTTTAAGCTCAATTTCATGTCGCCAGTATCTACTATTCAGTTTCAATTTGATACTCAGTCTATCTAGAGCAACACGAAATAAATTCTCCAGCCACAGTCAATGTCTCCAAGCATCACCCTACCCCAACTCCTAATTTGTATTATGTTGTTTATAGATGGGTAGGCAAGAATATCTAGTAAGTTTATATACAATAATAAAAGCAGATTTCTTGGGCAGGTCATTTTTAAATTAATTCATGATATAATTTATGTTCTAGAAAACAGAAAATCTCCAAATGTATCAGGAAAAAAGACCTCTTTGAACTTGTCATGTTGAAAAAATAATTAAAGCTGAATTTTACCACAGGCAGCCAGTCTGTTAGTTAATGAGAATGAAATAATGTTCTTGCCTTAAATCCAACGGCTTTATTTTCATTATTTATAAATATTCATTATGTGCCAACAATATACAGAGCTCTGCAGAGATCATAAAAAAATAGAATTCCAGCCCAATATATTTTACATGAAATGAGATGCAGTAAGTGTTGTTATAACACCTGCCATGCAAAAGCACCCTATTAATTATCATATTGCTTCTATAAGGTATATTAAATAAGAAAAGAGGAAAAAATGCCGAAGATTCGCATCATCTATGGAAAACAAGGGCCATGTACAGTGACTATGTTTAAATGCACGTTCGGCTGCACTGTTGAGGTGTGTTGCAAGATTGTGGATTTTAAAATTTGGATAATTGATGCTAAAAGCAAACTGCTAGCTCTTAAACCATCAAGACCACTTCCCAAATCCAGCAGAGTTTTCCTTAGAGATATGATTATATCAAGTGGGCACATTTTACCAGGCTGCACTTGAAGATGTAGAGAAGTCACAGCCCCAAGGTACAATGTGACCTCATCAATGTGAGCTTCCTAGGGGTGCGTGGCTGGCTTGTAGAGCACAAGACCCTTAATCTCAGGGTCAAGAGTTTAAGCTCCACATTGGTTGCAGAGTCCACTTAAAATTTAAAAAAATGAAAAATAAATTTAAAAAAGAATATTATTAATTTTTTTCACATTTATTTATTTTTGAGAGAGAGAGAGCATTAAGTACAAGTAGGGGAGGGGCAGAGATAGGGAGATGCAGTATCTGAGGTAGGCTCTGCATTGTCAGCACAGAGCCTAATGTGGGGCTTGAACTTTGAACCATGAGATCATGATCTGAGCCAAAATCAAGAGTCAGCTGCTTAACCGACAGAGCCACCCAGGTGCCCCAAGAATATTATTTAAAACAAACACAATAACAACAATGATGTGAGCTTCCTGCCAAGCCCTGTGAGGTCTATTTCTGGCACATAATTTGGGTTACTGTCATTTTCTTGTTAGACACAATCAGCATGATCAAAGCTCAACAGAACAGTTTTTATCTCACTTATCAGGCTTGACTAAGAAAACCTTATAGCTGTTGTGTAACTTGGAGCATTCTAGACAATTCCTTGCTCTCAGCTGATAGAGTTCCTCAGCTTCCTCAAACTACTTTTCAAAAGAGGATAACAACAACAGCAAAAAATGCAGGCAGGGTTAAAAAAAGTCAGGACTAAAATCAACTCTGATGGGAGAGGGAGGGCAAATGGGAGAACTAACATTTACTGAGCACCTACTGTATACAGGTACTGTGCTAAACACTTTACATGCTTTGGTTGTATTTATGTGAACATTAACCATGGAAAACACCTACAC
This sequence comes from Hyaena hyaena, assembly GCF_003009895.1. NCBI lineage: Eukaryota > Metazoa > Chordata > Mammalia > Carnivora > Hyaenidae > Hyaena > Hyaena hyaena. The sequence goes on along the minus strand of NW_024080934.1, from coordinate 147,186 downwards.
TTCCTACCCATGTTTACTAATTTTAAATTCAGTTATTAACATTCTTGGGCTTTTATCTTCCAACAAATATCTTAAGAATGGGTCACCTACTGCACATGGAAATGAATATCAGTTATTCTTTTTGTTCACACGTGTATCTCTGTAATTGCACAACCAGAAGACAAAGAGCTGATGTTGAACTCATTTCTCAATGGCTTTGGTACAATCTCACCTCTCTAGAGATCATGACCTTCCTTCTAAGGCAATCTTAAGGTTTCAAGGAGGAAAAAGGAAAGAGATTGTGATGTTTGGGTCAAACCTAAGGCGGGAACGCAGGAATGCAGCTGCTGCTATCTGCACTTTTGTGAGGGTACTGACTTTCCTTCTACACTGGCAGCCATATTTCCTTGTAAACTCTATAGAATGAAAGTCACTCACATGCTTTGTATCATGAAGATTGACTTGGCTTTGCAAATACAAATACACATGTGAAGTCCTAGAGGGGACCTAGTTCATGTGTCCTAAAGCAGTGCTCTGAGTCGTGTGCTCACAGAAGGCAGGGCTAACAAGCCAGGGTGTGCTGCAAGGCAACATCTGGCTCTCCAGAAGCATTTGGGTCTAAATAAGTACACCTTTAAGATAGGAAAAAACTCAATATATTTGATTGAAAAGGCTACCGTTTAAGATGTGTGAGGTTTTGTTTTTAGTCCAGTGGCTCCTCAGATGGAAATGGGGGACTAATTTTGGCACAGTGGCAACTTCACTGCGGTTTATAAGGATCAGCAGGGCTGAAAATGGCTTTTTGCATAGTTGCAAATTTTCATAATTTCTTTTAATCTACGCTGCACCATTCATCTGGGGAGGACTTGCATGTGTTTGGAGGCTCATACAGATTCCTTCTTGGGGACATCTCCACAGCAGAAGGCTGGTGGCACACTGAACTAACTGCTACTCCCAATAATCAGCCTGTGCTTTCGCCCTCTGGGCAGGATGCACACCCCTCGCTGACGCACTTCTAAACCCTCCCTGTGCTTCGGGGCCCAGATCAAGGCCACTTTGTCTACACTTTACCCCCTTGCCCCGTTGCTGGACTTCCCCACGTCCATGAGCTCCAGGCTTGACCACTTTCCAGCCTGTAGAACAGGTACTGCTGTTCTGTGTCTCCAGCGAGGACAGAATGGTGCCCATACCGCCTGGGCCAGAGAGCACACACGGCCAACCAGAGCTTGTTGGTTTGGCCCACAAAACAAAGTAACACTTTTTTATTAGTTGCAACCATTGATACATTTTACACAAAATTCCAGCCTTTTGATTTACCTTGAAAGACTGGAAGATCTGACACCTCAAGACTCATATCCCTTTAATAGACACAATTAGCAGAAAATGACTCTCCATTAAACAAAGCATATGCTCTTGATTTGTCTTAAATTACCTGCTTGTAGCCATTAGGATGTTTCAACTCTTTGCTTAGGCATTCCAAACTCACTGTGTGGGGCACACAAATGACAAAGCAAGCTTATCTTCTTGTCTACCAAGTTACCATGTTTATTTCCAAGACCTACTCTGTTCTGAAGGGCAGCCCGAATAAGCACTGGACAACACTAAATCTCTTAAGCTCCTCATTCAGTTCTATCGTGCAGACCCTTGCATATCAGAGAACATATACCCTGCTGTTAATTCATTTCTGGTCACAGTTCTGGTGGGATCCACAGCAGCCTATTAACTTTCATAGTCATTTTTAACCACATCCTCAGGGTTTCTCTGTTCATTAATTTACTTTGGAGGGGAAGTTCTGAGACCATTAAAGCAAGGCATGTTTAATAGCCCTGATTTAACCAGGTGCCTTGCAATCCTATCCACATGGCTCTGTGCTTGGGGTCTCACATTAGCCCTGCAGCAGAATAGTGTCAGGCACTGTGGCCAATAAGCCACAGCCCCATGCTGTGTCCTGGGGCCACCCAAGACCACCACTGACACCACTTACATTTACACCGTACTCCTACAACCCGAGTCAGGTGTCCTGGAGAGGCCTATTTTAATTTTTTATTCAGAAGAAAATTATGTCTTGTGGGGCTGCCGCTTCTCACAGTGAGCCATGTCCCACTCATTTCCACTGGTTAAATATAATACAACAACACTCATTTCATAAGTTTTAGATTTCAGATCACACATTTTACACAATTTAGATCATGTCATCAGATTTTTTTTTTACTTCTGTGTGATAGCTGGTAGTATTGGATTAATTAAAACTACTGCAGCTCAACCATGATCAAATAATTTCATGACTTCATAGCTCAGCTCTGAAGGTCAGACAAAGCAAGTGATCCAACATAAAGCCAACAGCAATATCTTTTTAAAAGATGCTGAGTATGGACGTTTTTTATAACTTTATGCCAACTTGTTACTACTGAGTACTCAACCAGGAAAATGAAAAGGGAATGCAAAGTGATAATTATATTAACATTTTCTCAGAAATAACACCTTTGGTTTGTGAATAAAAATGTGTTAGAAATCACATACAGCTCTGTCATGATCCAAATGGCATCCTATTTGGATCCTATTTTCAATATCCACCACACAGATTAAGTGTGCTTAAAAACACACACACACACACACACACACACACACACACACACAAAGAAACAACCCCCTATGGATTCCAAAAGCATCATTTTTACCAAACTCTGTTTCCTGAAAAGATATATTAAAATCCATTTCCTCACATTGTAATTTCAAGAAGCAAAATAGAACAGTAAAGAACAGTTTCCAAGTATAATTACTGGCCTTTAATTTCACCTCCTATACATCCTTGCTAATTAAAATAGACAAAGACATCGTATTTTTTCACCTAAAGTAGTTTGCTCATGCTTCTGGATTTCTGAGCTAGACTTCAATCCTGAAGTCCTAAAAGGTAATAAGGAATCCTAACTGGTCATTGGTGATATGAACAAATAATCTTTTTAGTCTCAAAACTCTGGTTCAATGGAAAGAATTCTCAGGAGCTGGCGCCCCATCCTTGCTCTCATGATTCTAATTCAAGGAGTGATAAAGCTCTATTTATAACATATGAAGAGGAGCCGCTGTAAGAGGGAAATACCTGATGTGTACCTTATTTTAAAAATGTTTATATTTTGTACTCTCTGGGAAGACAATGCATTATTTTTAAGAAGTCTAAGTAGTCCAATTTTTAAATATTTCTACTTGTCTCATAATTCCTAAATTGTCAATTTCAGGCAGGCCATCTTCCACTTAATTAATCACATTAAAGGTTTGTGAACCATGCCTAGCCATTCAGGTTCTCTACTGACATTGTGAATTCAGGAGTGAAAGAAGAGGAAGTACATACAATACATCTTTAGTTAAAAATGCTTAGGATCTTGGGGAACGGCCCTACAGCCTCACTGCTACACCCCAGAGTGAGTCTCCAACTAGTCACGGCCTCACACAATCAGCCCTGTAAACTGAGGGGCAGCATGCCGTGGGGGGCTCCTCTCCATGGATCAGAAACCTTTGTCAGTGTGGTGAAAACAAAGTGAGCCATAGGGAGGAAACAGAACAAAGGAAACATTCCCTTCCTGGGGGTTATAATCACCCTGCCCTGGCGTGCTTTCTATCCCGAGGAAGAAAAAGTGATACATAAAAGTTCTGAAGGAGGTAAAGGATCTGTAAAAGTTTTTTTTTTTTTTTCCTCTTGGCACAACTGATATGGTTGGAAAACTTTCCTTATGACCCAGGTAATAAAAGCTTGGAAGAAAAGCAGCATTTATTTAATGGAGGGGGTGTAATAACGCATACCCACTCTACAGATTGACAGGGTGTGGTATTCCAAGGAGGAAAGCAGTTGATGAAGGGAGACCTGTTTGTGCCACCTCTGGAAACTTGTCCAGTGTCCAATATCACTGTAATGTGTCCAAACCACTTTCTGGAAATCCTCTTTCTAGACCCTGATGTTAGCACATAGAATCCCAAGTTATCTCCCTAACAGCCAGGTGACTTTCTAAGTGACCGTGGCTCTAGAGAGCTGAGGGCCAACGGGAATTTGGTTGATGCTCATTATTTTTCTAAGAAGCATACAGTCCAAATTCACCAAACATTAATGTTAAATAATTAAAATTAAATTGATATTAAATTGAAATTAATTTAAAAAATAAAGTAGAGGTACTTCTTCTTTTATGCTCTCTGCAAAACATGTCCCCCCACTCCCCTGTCATCAATGTGGGCATTTTATGAGAAACACTTCTCAGTATTTGCTCACTCGTTTATCTTGCACATACAGTAGGAATGAAGAATTTAATCTGGCATTCTCCCTACCCACCCACCCAGCAAATGGTTTTTTTTCTCTATTCTGAGGTTTTCTCAGCACCCAGCAGAGTGTGATCAACACAACACAGTGACAATTTAAGCAAGAGAGAAATATTGCTTTAAAGAGGAAATGCCAAGGATTGTAAAAGTTAATGAAAAGTGTGACATGAGCCATGAGCTACACAGAGGTTTAGCACTGTCAGGAGCCCATGAAATTGGGTGTGTGTGGGGGTGGGGGGAGGGGGTGACAAAGACATGAAAGAAAACCACGCAGTAGGTTATTGCTGCTTCCTATTTCTCCAGACCCACACTTGTCTCAGACAGGTTAGCTTTCATTTTCTACACTCTCAGCAACTCTCACACTCTGTTTCCGGAATCCTTAAGGCAAAGTGCAGTTTATTTTGATTTGCCCACTCTTAGAGGGCATAAGTGTCTGAAACTATCCGAAGAATCATACGTAAAGAAGAGATATTGACCCTGGATCCTTCAGGTCTATATTGCAAACTAAGATTTTATTGGTTTAATTTTCTTTTTGCTCTTGTGCTGGGTGAAGTCATACACCTCAACGCATGAAAGGAAAATATCTGATTGGATGTACTGTTAACTAGCCTAGTTGTTTTTTTTTTTTTAATAATTCACAAGCCTGAGGCTAGTAATAATTTATGGGTGGCAAGAGTCCTAAAGAAATGTTGATTTTTTTCCCTCTTTTACTGCTGGTGACTATTACCAGAGGCAGAACGAGCAACTTAACAATGTTTGTGTGCTTGTAAATGTTTACGAGTCTGTGGAGTTGGATAACGGCCAGTTCTCTGTGCTAAAGAGGGGGGCGGGTAACTAGTAAGGAGTAAACCAGAGGGCACCCTCTTTCCAAATCCAAGAGTTTATCTTCCTTTCTCGACTTTTTTTTTTCTGCTTTGGACACAGTGTTGCTGTCACCTTCCGTTTGACAAAGTTTTAGTCTTTAACTTCTATGGCAACACACTTCCGTTGTTCCCTTTTGTGATGTCCCTTTCCCCTCATTATCTGTTACATGAAGGACCTAGGACAAGCCATTTTATTCTGAGCACCTCATCTGTAAAATGAGAAGTTAAAGAAAATTCCTTTATGGTTCATCTTCTAAAATACTCCATTTTTATTCACTCCCCTGGAGAAGTTGCCAGTTAGATTATGTTTATTACCGATATTTGAAAAAGCCCTAAATCTGTATTTCGAGCCCCAATTTCTCTCACTCTCAATGGTCCATATGCCATTACCATATAGACATCTCATTAACATTTAAGACTTAAATGTTGAACATTGCCAGTGGACGTGGACATTGGTACGGTCTTTTGGAAGCAAATTAAAAACATGTCCTTAAGTATTGTGAAATATACTTATATATATTGACTTAGGCATTCTACTTCTAAGAATCCATTATAAGAAATAATTCAAGACATATTTTTGAAGAGCCATAAGCATAAGTTCATTGCTTCCTCTTTCCCAAGAGGAAACTAAATGACCAAAAGCAATTAAGTAACTTAAGATAAACTAATTTGATACATACTAAAAAGCTATTAAAACCGTTTAGTTTCGGGGCGCCTGGGTGGCTTAGTCGGTTAAGCGTCCGACTTTCATGGTTCGAGCCCCGCATAGGGCTCTGTGCTGACTGCCAGCTCAGAGCCTGGAGCCTGTTTCAGTCTGTGACTCCCTCTCTCTCTGACCCTCCCCTGCTCATGCTGTCTCTCTCTCTCCTAGAAATAAATAAAAAATTTAAAAAAAATTAAAAAAAACAGTTTAGTTTCATCTAGTCTCATGGAAAATATGTGCAATATCATATATAATAAAATAAAATAAAATGACATGTGAACTGAGCTGTCTACAAAGTTCCTGCAAGAAATATGCCAAACTGATAATAATTATGTGTTCAGGTGGCAGATCAGCTGTGAGTTTTTATTTTGTTTTCTTTCTTTCTGAAGCCTGCAATTATATTTTTTCTACCACTTGTGTAGTTGAATAAACCAGACAATGTTGAAAGCTAATCTCATTTCCCTTCTTTCTAAAGTCTCACTTCTCCCTGGCCTTCTCACAGCTCTGAGCGGCCACCTGTCTTCTCAGTCCTTTGGGTGCTCTATCCTAGAGATCTTAGTCTTTGAATTCTCTTTTCCTTCTACCTCTCATACTCAAAATACACCCAAGCGAAGTGTAATCTTCTACAGCAGATTTTACCCATTATTGCCATCTTCCAAAATTTCAGCACTCAACTTCTACATCCAGAATGTATTTAACAGCCCAATATCCTACATAATTCCTCTCCTCAAAACCTACCTTTCCTTGCCTTGCCCCTATTATCTACCCATATCAAATTTGGACTCCAGTGTTGATTTAGTACCCATTTCCTTTTGTAATTTTTAAAATTTTGTTTATTATTTAGTATTTAAAATATTTTTGGGAGCCTGTGTGGCTCAGTCGGTTAATCGTCTGACTTCAGCTCAGGTCATGATCTCACGGTTTGTAGGTTCGAGCCCCGCGTCGGGCTCTGTGCTGACAGCTAGCTCAGAGCCTGGAGCCTGTTTCCGATTCTGTATCTCCCTCTCTCTCTGACCCTCCCCTGCTCACGCTGTCTGTCTCAGAAATAAATAAAACATTAAAAAAAATTTTTTTAAATAAATAAAATGAGAAGCGGAGGCGGCGGTGACGGCGACCCGGAGAAACGGTGCCGATGCCTGGTAAAGTGGCAGCGGCGCGCGACAGTGGCCCGCTAAGCGGCAGCGGACTTTACGGACCTGAAGTTGCTATGTTCCCCGAACGCACTCGGGTTGTATCCCTGCTTGACCCTGGCAGATCTGAGGCTGTGACACTTCCCCCACCCCCAGGTAACAGGGAAACAGTGACCTGCGGGACTGTTCAGGGCACTATAACAAAGCCTGCGGACTGGGACCCGGAACAGGTGGGGTGTGGGGCATAGAACTCAGCCAACCTTGGCTACATCCTCAGCACAGGGAGATCAGACCGAAGAAGTGATTTGCAATGCTTGGTTGAGAAGGGACTGGAGCGACGCCATTCTTCTCCCCACAACCACCAAGGAGGGGCCTCAGGGAGGCCAGCGGACACAGTGGAGACAAGACCTGCCTACACCAAACCCCGCACATCTCCTCCAGAGAGCTGTTTTGTTGTTGCAGCTGTTTTTATCTGAGCCTGGGTTTGTGTGTTTATTGGTTTTGTCTGTTCGTTTGTGTACCTGTGTTCCCTCTGTGGTGGTCTGTTTTCTTTTTCCAGGGCTGCCTTAAGAAACAAGCCAAACTACACATGGTGGAGAGTCCCAAATACCACTACCAGTAGGGAAACAAAATAACCAAACGCTTAACAAGAGAAACCAAGAGACACCATCCAAAGAATACTTCCTGAACAGACAGGCCCTGAACAGTCAAAAGAGCCCTCTCTATTACAGCAGAATTCGCAGGGTACGTGTGTACAACAAGCTTTTAAAATTAACAAGAGATAGAAAGCTAACCAAAATGACAAAACAGAAGAACTCTCCTCCAAAGAAACTCCGGGAAGAAATGAGAGCTAGAGAACTGCTCAAAACAGATATAAGCAACATAACTGAACAAGAATTTAGAACAATAATCATAAAATTAATCGCTGGGCTTGAAAAAAGCATGGAGGACATCAGAGAAACTATGGCTACAAAAAATATAGAGCTTAAAAATAGTTACGGTGAATTAAAAAAATTGGATAAATGAGATACATAATAAACTGGAGGCATCCAATGCACGGATTGAGGAGGCAGAAAGGAGAATAAGTGATTTAGAAGACACTATAATAGAAAAAGAAGAAACTGAGAAAAAGAGAGAGAAACTAATCCAGGAACATGAAAGAAGAGTTCAAGAGCTCAGCAATACAATCAAACATAACAATATACGTATCATAGGAATTCCAGAAGAGAAAGAGAGAGGAAAAGGTGCTGAAGGAGTCTTGGAACAAATTATAGCAGAGAACTTCCCCAACCTGGAGAGGGAAGTAGAAGTTGAAATTCAAGAGGCACAGAGAACTCCCCTCAGACATAACTTGAATCGATCTTCTGCATGAAATGTCATAGTGAAAATGGCAAAATATAAGCACAAAGAGAGAATTTTGAAAGCAGATAGGGAGAAAAGGGCCATAACATACAAAGGGAAACCTATCAGAGTGGATACAGACCTATCTACCGAAACTTGGCAGGCCAGAAAGGAATGGCAGGAGATCTTCAATGTGATGAATGGAAAAAATATGCAGCCAAGAATCCTCTATGCAGGAAACCTGTCATTCAGGCTTTTGGAAAGACTTTTATCTTTCCAAATAAACAAAAATTGAAAGAATTTGTCACCACTAAACCAGCCCTACAAGAAATCCTGAGGAGGACTCTCTGAGGGAAGTGTAGCAAGGAATGCAAGATACCAGAGACACCACCACAAGCATGAATCCCACAAAGGACACAATGACTCTAAACCCACATATTTCAATAATAACACTGAATGTAAATGGGCTGAATGCTC